>NC_056479.1:28124872-28276845 GCF_008729295.1 Plectropomus leopardus | reverse complement strand
TATATTATTGTCAACAAAAAATATGAGAAGATCAAAATCAATAGTAGCAACAGCGGAAATAATATTAAGAGTTAGAGTCCAAGCAGGTCTTTTGCAAATAAAAATAATTGTACAATACAGTACAATATACAGTCTTTTTAATTAGACATTTTACTGTTTTTTTCCCCAAAATGTTTTAACTTTTTACTGAAAATATTCCGACACTCTTCTTGCAATTGTTTGACTTTTCCCTAAAATCTTAAAATGCTTAAATTAAAAAGATGAAAGTATTTGCCACCCTTTTTAAAAACAAACAAACAAACAAACAAGTGTTGTTTGAGTGTTGAGCCAAAGTTCAACTGGGGAACCTGGGAAGAAATTAAAGGATTGTTGACATATAGAATATTGACAGACGTATCTGTCAAGTCATTTGTTGATCCCATTGAGGATGTCATCCTGAAGAGGACAAATAACGTGAATTTAAGAGTTATGAAACAAACTGTGGACACCCACAAGTAAATAAAATGTTCCAAATCATCTGGTTTGAAGTCCAAATGTTGTCCCCGGATGGGGACGGCGACGGTCTATAAGACTGGCAGCTGGCCGACTCTAGCAGACGTTCAATATTTAAATAATAGCAACGTGCCCAACATGAAGCACTGGTCCAGTGCGCACGGGGCTGTCAACATCATAGTTTTGTGGGGAGAGGAGATTATTGCATGGTCACCTTCCATATGTCATTTCTTAAATCAACTAAAATACAAAATATACAAGTTAAACTTTCTAAAATAACACTAACAACAGTCCATAAAGTCATTCACCCACAGCTTTTACCTTCACATTACTACTTCCTGAAATATGCTTGGTCACATCTCATAAAAAAAAAAAAAAAAAAACATGTTATTTTAGGTTCAAAGTCTCTAACCTTTCTAGGTCCATAAGATAGTTTACCGTGAGATTTACATCAGAGTTTGGAGATAAAGTGCAAATAAAGAGATAAAACTTGAAAACAACAACCTTGAACTGAGCAGATAGAGCGTCATATAGCTAAAAAAAAAAAACACCTGTGAGACAGTTTGTGATTGAAACAGAAAAAAATCCAGATGTTTTCTCTGAACGTATCTCATGGAAGAGGAAAAAGAAGCTACAGAACGAGGGGAAATATGTTGGTCGCAGTAATGAGTAAACATGTTGACCCTGTTATTATCACAGGAAGGGTTAGTCATTCATATAAAGCACCCCTGGATAGTCTGTGTTGACTGTTTGCACAGAAATGCATAGAAGCAATTGATGTTTCAAAGAAATGCATACAGTCTGTCTCGTCATAGCTGAGCCGAGCACGTGAGAAACCCTCTCAAAAAAAATCCGTGCTGCTTTTTTTCTTCCCGTCAGAGCTGAAGATCTGCCTCACAGAGGCTGCAAAGAGAATTCAAGGTCTGAGCCGCCACGCTGCAGCCAGAGGTGAAATATGTAAAACCATCGTGGAGACCGCTAAAGAGGGAGCAGCCAGATGGAAATAATAGAGACAAAGTATATGTGATACAGATGCACAGCAGAAGTTCCCAGATTCTTTACATACTGGAGTGTTTCCAGCAAACATAAGAGACTTTAACTGCATGTGAAAGAGTCGAAATTTCAGGCTGATGCTGCTAAACGACCTGGATAAGCAAAACAGACCATCTGCAAAAGGCTGTTTCTATATTCTCAACGCCTGACCTTAGATCTGCTACGAAACAGACAAAACAATTCGCCGAAAACCAACCACAACAGAAGAGCCAGTGTTCACATTTTCTGTCTCATAGTGAGCAGCAGGAGGAATTTTCTGTTTTATTTTTAAAGTTACACCTTCATATGTCAGCAGTCGCATGTTGTTTTTTTTTCAGAAAAGAATAGAAAGTCTTTATTGTCATTATATAAGAACAATGAAATTTAAGAAGCTGCTCCTGAGGTGCACCAGCAATATACACTATAAGACATTCAAGACATTTATTATAAGACTTTTAACGAGCCCATAAAAACACTTTAAAAACGATTTAAAAACTATTCACATGTACATTCGAATAATATCTAACAAATAAGCGCCCCACAAATGACATCATTAGATGATGTGCTTAAGATT
Source organism: Plectropomus leopardus (assembly GCF_008729295.1). Classification (NCBI taxonomy): domain Eukaryota; kingdom Metazoa; phylum Chordata; class Actinopteri; order Perciformes; family Serranidae; genus Plectropomus; species Plectropomus leopardus. The sequence goes on along the minus strand of NC_056479.1, from coordinate 28,274,747 downwards.
AATTAATGTACTTAAGTTGCATTAGTTAAGTTTAGGAAAAGAAACATGGTTCCATCACATTACATACTTTATATAAGTTATGTACTTACTGTAAAGATAAGCAGGTTAGATTTAAAAACGTTAAGTTACGTAGGATAGGTTTCGGAAAAGAAACATGGTCGTGCATCATCACGTTACGTAATTAACGTAAAATTATATACATAACGTTATGTTACGTAGGCTAGGTTTAAGAAAGTAAAGTTGCGTATGTTAGGTTTAGGAAAAGAAACGTGTTTGGGCGTCGTCAAGTTATGCACTTAAGGTAAAGCTACTTACTCACCGAAAACTTACGTAGGTTAGGTTTAGAAAACTTAAGTTACAGAGTGTAAGTTCAGGAGAGGAAACCCGGTTTGGCTTCGTCAGGTTACATATTTAACATAGTTATGATGTAAAGTTAAGTAGGTTTAGGAAAACTATCGCGGTCGTCACATTACTTACTTTAGGTAAAGCTTCAGACTCGGCGTTACGTCAGGTAGCCTACTTATCGTAACGTTAAACCCAGTCTCACTCCGAAGGCGTCACATTGTGACCGTCCACGTCAATTTATAATGTGTTCAGTAACCCCGCTGCGTCAACGTTTGACGAGGTCGGAGTAATAACGGGTTGCAACCAACTTCTGTGCTGCAGTACTGTGTCCATCACAAGATAATTTTAATTAGAAGATGAATGAATCACTGAATATAAGTATAAATTAGCAGAAAATTGAAAAATCCAAGTAAAGTACAAGTACCTTGACATAAGTTCAGTACTTGAATACACTGAGTTTTGATAGATTCGGTTTCTACGAATGCTCTCTGTCGAGGGATTAAACCTCTATCTCTCTATCAGGGGTGAAACAGCGGAGGGTAGTGTGTGTGTTTACGTGTGTGTACATGTGTGAATATGTTTTGGGGTTCAGCAAACAGAGCAATCAGCCCACATCTCATCGGGAAGTCAAAGGTTAACGTCGGCACAGTTCAGAAACCCTTTCATGTTTCCCGGTCGGCCGGCCGAAGGACCCAGTTTCAGCAGAGGCCTGAAAATTCCTTGTCACTTCTTATTAAATGCACTCGATGCGCGGTGCAGCGGGGTTAGAGGCGGCGGCTTCGCTCTCTGAGGAAGTCCCGCACGAGACGGAAAGAGTGTCTTGTACAGTATTTTGTTTCTGGTGCTGCTTAAAGTAACAGTAATGTAGTTGTGTTTACATATCAGCAGTGAAAGACATATTTATCATTTATTAACTAAAAATCAAATACAACGCGCTCACTCCCCGACTGAAAGTACTTATTAACTAGTAAAAGAGCAGAAGTATTGCCACCAAAATGTAATTTTGTAAGTATTGATCATGCAGAGTGGTCCCTGTTATTTTGTGATATTATATAAAATGCCGGGTTTCAAATGGAGACCAGAATTTTTCTGGTGCCAAGATCTCGTCCCGTCACCTACAGACCATCATACTGATGATTGTAACGTATTTCACTGATAAAACAGACATATTACACACCTGTCTACAAGAACGTAAGTAAAGTAAAGTAACTTTATGTAGAGTAATTAACTTTGGGAAGTAAAAAACGCGACAAAACACAATCATGTTTGTTTTTCTAAAACTATGTAACTTTACGTAAAGTAAGTAGTATGTTTTTTTTTTCGTTTTAATTTTTTTTGGGCTCTTATTGCCTTTAATTGACAGGACAATGTGGTGGTAGAGAGGTAGAGAGGGAGAAGACATTTCTCCGATTTGAGGACGTTTCTCCAATTTTTGGATATTTTTTCAGTTTCAGGACATTTCTCGGTTTTTAGGAGATTTCTAGGATTTTAGGATGTTTCAATGATTTTAGCAAATTTCTATGATTTTAGGATGTTTCTAGGATTTTTAGGACATTAGGGGCTGTGCTGGGGGTGTGGGGGATCCTCCACTGGCACTTTTTTTGATATATTTTTATGCTGTTTTCTGCACTCTGGTACGTTATGTATACTGAAAATACAAAAACAATTCCCAGTGAGAATCAGTTTATTTTTATGGTGAATTGGAAAATGGTTAGTGTGGCCAAATTTGACCAGCTGGCTGTAATATGAGCATCACTGCATTACTTTACCAGTAATTATTATCCAGTACTGTTATATATGATTCTTAAATGGACCATTCTTTATAAATAGTACTTTCACTTTTTCTACTTTACATAGGCGTTGTCAGTGTTTGAGAGGGAAGCATGGGACATGTTCCCCTCAATATTTTGAGAATGTGCATTTGCCCCAGCTGGCCCAGCTCCACATAAACACCTGAGAGTGCATGATGCTATTCTTTTTCGACGACCTGCTCGAACACGACTTACAGACGCAACTATGCCTTCGGTTAAGTAGGTGATGACAGTTTGCAACTTCAAAAGCAACACACTGCTGCAGGGGTAACCTTTATCTTAAGGCCAACAAGGAAATTTGCATTTTGCTGGTTCCTCTGTCAAAAAGCCTGTGGGATTTCTCCATTGGATCTGGGATTATTGCAGAAATTAAATGGCAAACAAAAAAAAGATGATACATATGTTGTTCAGCAAAAGGGTTTTGCTCTGACATCATTGCATCGTGGTCGAATGACAGTTGGTGCTTCTGTTTTTCGTCGAGGCAGCTGGAAACTTGGCATCTGCACTGAGCTTGTCCTCGTGTGCCCCCCCGACACTCAGTCTATGCATTTAGAGCAGGCGGGTTTGTATAATGACAAATGTGAAGTAAAAAGCAGATTACTGGCACAGAGTAGAAGTACATCAAAGTAATAGTTCTTTAACCCTTTGAAAGCCAAGCAAATTGGCTTGATTACTTTCAAAAACGTATGAAGGTAGAAACAAGCAACTAAAAAGCAAAAAGCTGCTACTAAATGATGGCAAAATTACACTTTTTTTTTTTTTAATGGGAAATTGCTTCACTCTGTTTTTAACAGTTTAAATCACTCGGTCAGTTTGTTTTCGCGAGGAAGAGACCTCTGCAGATAATTCAGCTCTCAATAAAAACAACAAACACTGAAGAAACTCTAACCAGGAGACGTTTTACCTGATAACAGTCTGTGATCTTCGGGATCTTCGGCCCTGACACACCAAGCTGACGCTCCGCCGTTGATCAATGTCGTGACGACTATGAGCGTCTGTTGTCCTCGTCGCTGTGGTGCGTCCCGCACCGTTGGCCCTCGCTGGCGTCAGTCAGGTCTTTTCCCGCCAGTTCAGCGCGTTGAATCAGCGGCGGTGGGACCCGTCAGTGAAGGAAGTCGCTCTGATTGGCCGTTCAGCTCAGCACATGAGAAGAGAAACAGAAGTCATGACCTGGATTGACATGAGCTTTATTGAGCTGCAGTCAGATGCCTTTTAACTATTGCTTAATGTCCTGCAAATTGCAAAAAAAAAAAATATTGTAGCCTAAATTTAGGGAATATTTTCTTTAAAGCTGGTAAAAAAATCCTGATAAATATATTTATAATTTTATTTATATCTATTTCTTTTTAGAACACTTTTTTCACAGAACTATATCATAATTATGTATTTAAAATTATTTTGCAGAATGATTATAATTTGTAAGCAGTTTTGTTTTTCCATTTCCATGTTTTCTTTTTTTTTTTTTAACTTTGCCATTTGTTTAGATTCTTTGTTTGTTTGGGGTTTTTTGTTTCTTTTTTCTTTGTTTGGGGCTAATTTTGAGGTAATTTCCTTGTATTTTTTTAGTAAACTCTGCCTTATTTCTGGAGCATTCCCTCTTAAGCTGCTCATTGTCTTCTCTCCATATTTTTGAAAGAAATTAGGGCAGTTTTAAAGGGTTGAGCAAGATTTTGAATGCAGATTTTTTAGCAGCATCAGTAGAGTACATCACTGTGGTATTACCTTTACTTCTCCCAGAACCACAGAGAGCATGTGAGGTGAACTTCCTCTCTCTGACTTTAATTCACCAGAGACAGAGGACACTCGTCCACTACGACTGTCTCTCATTAAGCACAATCTCAGCCTCCTCACCTCACCCTCTGTTCACAGATCTGGTTCGTCCAGTATGCGTCTCTGTTCACATTCGCCGCTCCTGAAAAAATAAACACTGTGTTGGCTGCAATTGATTTTCCGTTTCTCTCTCCGGCTTTAAGTTCAAATCAGGTTCTTCCAGATGCAGCTGAGCATGTTTTTGGCTCCAGAATAATAATAGGAGGAGAAGGAGGGGGAACGCAATCCCAGAGTTTGTCTCTATGTTAAAAAAAGAAGAAGTAAATCACAAATCATGAGACTCACTCACACACTTTGTGGGTGTCTGAGAGCTAACTGTGTGCTTGTAGATAAGTGCAGACTGCGGTGCACATCCGTGTAGGAATATGGTTTTGTTTTGTATGCTTTCTTTTGGTTTTTTTGAGAACTATTTTTGTATTTTTAATTCTTTCTTAGAATAACTTTTATTTTTTCTTAGAATTACTTGGGGTTTTTTTTTTCAAATTATTTTTCTTAGAATTTTTAATTTTCTTGTGTTTTTAACTTTTTATTAGAATTACTTGCATATTTTTCTTTGTGTAATTTCTTATTATTTATGTTTTTAGTAATTTTCTTATATATATGCATATGTATATGAGACATAATTTGATGTCCGTGAGTTACATTTTAAGTGGAAAATGAAATGAATAAAAAGAATAAAAAGAGATATTCTGGGCTGACATTGGATATTTTAGACATAATTTTGTGTGTTTAGCCATCAGTCTTGCAGTGAAAACGCCACCTGGCAGCTCAGGGACACATTTCTGGATCACCCGGCTCTCTGTGGCTCGTGGAGAGGGAGTGGCTGCACAGATAGGAAGCGCTCCCCACTGAATAACCTTTTTCTGAGAAGAAGTTTGGCCGAATCACATTGGCCCTGGAAAAGAAGATAACACTGACACTGTGTAGAGAGGGGATGAAACAATAAAAAGGTCGAGGGGGGAAAGTTGTTGCAAAGATCATGTCCTTGTTAGATTCAGTCATTTCTTAGAAGGACACACAGGGCGGCTGTGTAATCTTTCACGAGTCACAAACACATGTAAATATTTATGGTGGAAACAGCCAATGAATCTTGATTAAAAAATGACAGCCACAACTGTTCAAACATGCGTTCACACAGGAAAATGAGCCTGCAGGGAGACTCATGCTGGGGGGACGGTTCCTGTAAGACTCAGCCGAGGCATGAGAAATCACCCACACAGCAAATTCATAGCAGATATGACCCGTCATGTTTGTTCAGGTGCCGACAAAATCACGTGAGGGAGAGGAGAATATGTGTGTCAGTGTCAAGGAGTAACCCCCGAGGAGTTAGGAAACATAAGATCAGAAGATTAGAGATCAGGAGCTAACCCTGCCGGGCTTCTGTAGCCGCAATGGTATGGAAGCCATTAAGAGACAGAAATATTTGAATTTTAGCAGCAACTGAATACTTAGCATTGCAATTAAAACATCACAAAATTCAAAGTGTTGAAAAATCTACTTCTAAACCATGTATCTAGATGTATTAATTTAACTTAAACTCTCTGATTACATTTCTCGATTTGCAACTTCAAAAGCTGAACCTGAAATTATGTCATTATTATTTCATTATATATATTGTGTTATATTATTTCACAAATTCAGATGCAAAAATTCAAGTTTAATCGCCCGAAAAGAAAAACAGATTGGTCAAATGTAATTGCACAATTTCAGATCTAAAAATTTAAGTTGAAAAGAAAAAATAAAATTTGATTGGACAAAACTTTAAGACTGCCTACCCTGTCTTGGGTGGCCAATAAAATTTGAGTAATTTTTTTAAAATGATTTTTTTCTTATTTTATTATTATTTTTGGGAATTATTCTTTTTTTAAAGTATTTTTCTGAATTTGTGAACACAGGGAAAGAAAAAAAACAAACAATGTTTTAAGTAATTAGATTTGAATTTTCCAACGTGAATTTTTAGATCTAAAATTGACCGATGTAATTTAAGCAAGCCATGTCTATTTTTTTAAGTGATTAAACTTGAATTTTTGTATCTGAATTTGTGAACACTGCCAAAATAAATAGATAAATAATAATAATTCAGCTTCGTGTTTGAAACTGCAAATCAAAACTTTAATATTTTACATTTTAAAAATTAAAATTAAAATAAGACACATGGTTTTCAAAGTAAAATATTTGATTGCTATGAATTTAGTGCTGTTTGTCACTGTTATAATACAAATACTTGTGTCTCTTATTAGCTTCCATACATAGAGAGTATTTGAAGAGATGTAGACAGAAATACCTCCTCTGGTCGTCTTGAAGCTGTTTCATCAGTCTGTTATTTTAACAACATTGGTGGGATCAGAAGACCAACGTCTCTCATGAATCTTCATCAGGGGCCAAACCAGAGTGCTGGACTGCAAACCAGTTTTTATTTCCAAACATAATCCAGGACTGGTAATCAGGCTGTAATCTGTATCACCTGCTGCTGCCTGGTTCAGCTTCATGTTATGGCCCCACCTGGTGGTTGAATTAAAACATAGCAATCCAACCAAAAATCAAAATAATTTCAAACAAATTGTATCAAAACAAAACAATAACAGTTAAAACTTACCTTGTAATGAAACGTCTCATGTCTAGCTCTTCATTAAAGAGGAACGGCACCTAAATAAAAAAAATTAAACGTTATTTTCATGGGAACGTCAATCAACTACAACAGTAACAATGGTTAACGTGAAATAACAGAAAAAGTTAAAGTTAGTTAAAAATAATGGATAACATAATTACCCCAAAGTAAGAGAAAAAGAGTGGGAATAATTTTCTAAAAGTGATAAACTTTAAATAGTTAACAAAAAGTTATGAAGTTTAATTTTTAAAGTAATGGACGGTTTAATTAGAAAATGATGGATAAACAGTTGAAATGGTTAACATCAGCAAAAACGAATGAAAAACACATTTTGCATAGTTATCAAAAAAGTAATGTCTTAACAGTTGAAATATTTGCTAAAAGTAATGAATAAAAAGTTAACAAGCTAATAATAATAGATACACAGTAAACGGTAAAGTAATGCATAAACACTAGACATACTTGCTAAAAATAATGGATTAACTGATCAAATAGCTAAAATTAACAGATAAAAAAAATGCTAAAAGTAATGGATAAACAGTTAACATTTGCTATAAGTGGGCTACTTAAAAAAACAGTTAAAATTGCTTGAAGTAATAGAAACAGTTAAAGTAGTTTGCTAAAAGTAATGGATAAACCGTTAAGAGAGTTAACTAGAGTAATGGAAAGTCTTTAACATTAGCTACAAGTATGCTAATAAAAACAGTTGACAGTGCTATAAGGTAACATAAACAGTTAAAATAGTTAGCTAAAAGTAACGATAAATAGTTAACATTCGCTGAATGTAGGGTAATAAAAAACAGTTGCAATTGCTTAAAGTAACAGATAAAAAAAATAAATTAGCTGCTAAAAGTAATGGATATAGTTAAAACAGTTAGCTAAAAGTAGGCTACTAAAAAAAAATAAAGAGTTGAAATTGCTAAAAAAAAGTAACAGATAAACCGTAAAAATAGCTAGCTAAACGTTATTTGGTTTAAGTACTGAGCTAAAAGTAATGGATAAACACTTAAGATAGCGACTTAAAACTAAACCAAAATATCAACAGCTCAACTGAATGAAAAATTAGCGTCGACTTAAATAAAATTAAGGGGTAAGTCTAGAAAAAAACCATAACAGAAACTAAGAATTGAAGTGAAAAATGACTTTCATAAAAACTGGGTCTAAAATGACAATGACCGGTATAAAAATGATGGTCCAAGCTGTGCACCAGCCTTAAGAGTAAGCAGCTACGTGTACAAATGCGACGAGCGCAGTTACTGACCTCGTCTGGGGCGTTTTGGACAAACAAAAGTGAAGACAACGGATTAATTATGAGATGCCTTTATTGTACTTTTTGGAATCCAGTGACACCGACACGAGAAAATGGTCCGATCCCTCCCTCCCCCGTTACATACACAACCTGAGAGGGAGGGGCTGCAGGGTGGGATGTACCGTGATCCCGCTTGTAGTCTTAAATTAAACACAGAGATAATAGCGAAGACACATCCAGGTGCATTTCCACAGACACGCACGACATGCATTCAAAAAGGGGGGACTTCAGGGGACGTAGTGACTCCTGGTTCACATGTACGCTTTGTCTTAACGTAAAAGACGACAAAATTAATACCACTTAAAAAAAGAACAGTTAGCTGTCTTTATGGCCCACGATCAGTCTATAGGTTCAGGCTCTGTCAATTTTCCACTTACAGGAGAAAACAAAAAAAAAGGCAAAGAGACACTACTATTCATACAGGGAAAATGGTTTAAATATGGAAGTGAATGGTTCATAGCTTTCAAATTTTATTTCATTTTTTTAATTGGTTTTTAATTAATGGTATACTTTAATGAGAATACAATTGTCTCACTAAAAATCAGCTCATCTAGGTAAAACTAGGCCTTTTCCACCGACTTTCTCCCTGCTGTATCTAAGTAAAATATATAAAGTCCAGTCAAGGGGCTCAGTGGGCCGTTGGTCCCATCAGGAGTGGTTCACTTCAGTCCTCCTCGCTGCCACTGGCCGAGCGCTCCTGAAACAAAAATTTAGTTTTGAACAGAAGAACATAGAGGCTAAACAGTTTAACACAGTTTGACAGATTTACATTTTACAAAAAATGCAAAAATAAGAGTAATGATCGCCTTCAAAAGCCAGAAAACTTCAATAAAATAATGAGTCAGAGGTGTAATTTTTATCTCGAGGCGTCATGAAATTGCAACAGTTGCGTCATTATTTGTTTACGCCTGTAAAAATTTCAAACACTGTGGCTGATGGATGCCGAGTGCATGTCGGACCAACTGTCACTACAGTCGCCAGAGAAAAGAGAGCTGTGCAATTCATCGAATTTCAATCTCGGCTCCCAGCAATTACAAAAAACAAAAGCATCGAGAAAAAACAGCCTGAGCTCAACACGTGCTGCGAGGCGAGTCGTTTTAGCGCAAGGAAAGATGACGGAAGAAGAGCAGCAGCGTTTGTTGAACAATTATACATTTTACAATTTTTATGCTTATTTTATTAATCATGCCAGTGGGTTATATTGTATTTATTTTATTTTCCATTTCATGTCATGCATTCTGTGCACTAAATTTTTATCCTTATTTATTCTTACTTTTAATCATATTATCAAGTGGATTTTATCCATTTGAAGACGCAGTCTGTGTTTTCTATTCTGATTTTATTAGATTTTTACATGCAGGTTTTATTTTGTCTTTTATGTATTTTGACGTGAAGCACTTGGTGCATTAATTTTATCCTTTTAAAGCGTGTTGGGCTGCATTTCTTGTATGAAAGGTGCTATACAAATAAAGTTTATTATTATTAGTATTATTAGTAACAAATTCCGTTGTGTGGGAAGGAATTGGATACGAGGAATCCGACGCGGCGCAAAAATGAATAAAATGCAACATTTGCTTTGTGGTGGCGTCTGCACCACACGGCAACACGTCAAATATTTTTAATCATCTAAAGTTTAAACACAAAGTGGCCAAATAATCAAAAAAAAAAAAGAGAAAAGGACGACCACATCGACATCCACCGCAACGCAGTCATCAGCTAACGACACATTTTACAAAACAACTCGATGGTAATTAAATTAATTTAAAAAGCTCAATGGGAAAATATTAAGGAAGTTAAAGTTATATAAATAACTGCAACAACAGAGTAAATAATCGGGATTTTTGGCATAATCGGGCGGCTCTATTTTCTTGTCTCACCTCTTCCTGTTCGTCCTCGCTGTCATCGTCGCTCACCACAGGTTTAGCGCGGGCGCCGCGGCCGCGCCGTCGTTGACCTTTTCCTCCTCGCTCTCCTTTCTCTTTCCGGCTCAGTTTGATCTTCACCTTCACCGAACGAGCTGACGGAAAACAAACGAACACGTTCAGGTTTCCTGCGTCTCCTCCCGGTCTGTCGTGTCAAACACGGCGTCTCTGATACTCACATTCGGACTCAGAGCCTTCGTCTACGTCCTCCTCCTCTTCCTCGCTGTCCTCTCCTTCGCTCTCGTCGTCCTTCTCAATCTTCTGTCTCACGCTGGTGAAGACAGACTGCAGCACGATGGAGTCCTCGTAGATCTGAAACACAGAGGGATCTTTAAAAACTGCTTTTCAAGAGGACTTTTAACCCTTTGAAACCTGGATCGACATCACTTTTTATTTCAAATATTTAAGCCTTTGAATAAAAGAAAGGAACAATAAAAGAAGGTTTCCCAAACTGCAAGAAATTCGTAGCTTTGGAAGTTTTCTTTTAAAAGACGGGAAAAATGTCAAAAAACTGAATTTATAATTATCATAAATATGACTTTAAAATCATTTAACAGAATTGTTGTTTTTTTTTTTTTTACCATTTGTCTTGGGGGGTATTTTCCTTCTAATTCTTAGTTTTTTTGTTTGTTTGTTTGTTTGTTTTTGTTTTTGTTTTTTGTTTTTTAACTTTTTTTCCCCTTTTTTATTTTTATTTTTTTGGCTGATTTCTTCATAACTTGCTTATTGCCTTTTTCCAGAAGCCAGCTTGCGGAGGTTTTAAAGGGTTAAATTCTTTGCAGAGTGGTGACTCACCAGAGACCCCTCCAGGTTGAAAGTTTGGGCATTTTGACACAGCAGCATCACGTCCTTCTCCAGGTCGTTCAGGCTGCGGTACTTATGGCTGCGGATCCGCTCCTGATGAAAGGAGGAGGGAAGAAAGGAGACGATGAGCCGAGAAAACAGAGGAAGAAAAACCTGAAGACGAAGAAGCGGATGCGTCACTTTTTATCCTCACCTTGATCTTTCTGAAGTCCACTGGCTTTCGGATGAGCTCGTAGTATTCGGGCAGCTCTTTGCGAGACGGCAGCTGGATGAAGACTTCACTCAGCTGTCGTCCGTTACTGCGGAGACGCAAACAAAGAGGCTGGTTGCTTAGTAACAAAGTAACAATCTATCGATCTGGGTCGATATACTGACGCAATGATAATAACGCGGTTTTATTGATGTGATGTAAAGCAGCGGTTCAATAAGAACATGCCTTAGGGACTGTTCTTAATTTAGCGGGGGACGTGGTTGGCTGTTTTTTTTATTTCATGCTGAAAGCTTCAAATATTTTTCTTTGAGTCTCCCTGAGTGGCTCAGAAAATGCTCAAAGTTTTGATGTGTTCAAAGACCGTCAGAAATCTGAAAATCAAACAATAATTTCTGTTTTCACAGCTTCTGGCAGTTATTTTTTTGGAGATTTTTATTTTTCCATGCCAGCGGGTTTTTGCATGGCATGTTTTCTTTAAAATTAACCAAAAATGCAAAAATCGTTGCCAAAAAGTTTTAAAGAAAAAACAAATCATCAAGAATTAAATCTTAAAGTAACAAAAAGAAATCACCAAGTTTTGAAAATTAAAAACTTTTAAGAAAAAAAAACCAAATTGTTAACAATTTTAAAAGAAAATTTTCTAAAATGTTTTTTGGCAATGATTTTTTAAATTTTTGGTTATTTTTAAGGAAAACATGCCTTCCAAACCTGCCGGCTTCTCCTGTAACAGATCCGTAAAATGGAAATTGAATTGAATCTTTATCTGGATTGTTGCAGACTTTCTTATATCAGCAAATATATTACTGTCCAATGAACTGATGAAACCCATCGTGATGAAACAGGATTTTAACATCCTTATTTAGTCAAAGCTCAATCTAAAATTACAATTACAGATTTCCGGTTGTCGTCACAGCTTTGTCATATTCTGAATAATTGTATTTATAGTGTCATTCAGGATAAAGTAATCTCTCCGCGTGGTCAAAGTCCTCACCCGTCCTTGTATTTGATGACGGCATCGACGATCTTCTTCATCTTCTTGGTGAGGGACAGCGGGTTCGGGGACAGCTTCTCAGCAGGCGGGCGACCGCGTTTCTTCGCCTTCTTCACCTCCTCGTCTTTGTCCCGCCCCCGGCCGCTGCTGGAGCTGGGCGTGGCCGGCCCGCCGTCGTGGTCACGGTCTCTCTTGCGCTTTCTGGTCGTCTTTTTGTGGCGCACTTCCTCTTCGATGTCCTCCAGATTTCCCTCTTCGATGGCCTGAGGACAAATTATCATTAAGCTAAATCAGATCAAAACTCTTATACTGATTCACTTTTGCCTCCTAAAGATGTAAAATATTTTCTAACTGTTAAACATGACGTCGTCCCACCTTGAGCCACTGTTTCTCGGTGAGCGAGTCGCTGTAGTCCACTTCCTTGCGTTGGCGGGATCCTCTGCCAAACATCTTCTCCTCCTCCTCTTCGCAGGTTAGCCTCTCGACCTCAGCGTCGTCTTTCAGGATCCAGCTCGGCATATCGTCCTCCTCCATCAGACGGGGCTTCCTCTTGGGGTTGCGTGCCTCCTCGCGGCGTCTGTCCAAATCCATACGCTGGAATAAAAGAGAAATGAATTCAGCGGGGATCAGTGGAGTCAGACGATAAAACGACAAAGTGTCTAAAGGAACTGGGACTCACCATAAACTGCTCGAACTCCTCTTCACTTCTGGCGATCATCTGATTGACCGTCTCGTCGTCCGGCACTTCGTCTTCCTCCTGTGGACAAATAAACACGAGTGAGTAAAAGGAGACAAACAGCGGATTCATGTGGCACCTCAGAGCCACGTGTTTAAACCAACGATTCTCACAAAAACTAGTAAAAAAAAGTAATTTCAAGCATATTTCTATTTAATAGGGGTGCCGCAATTTAGAAAAGTGATTAAAATGAGTTTTGCTGAATGAAATCAAAAACAGAATCATAGAATCTGGCCGCAGTTTTAGTTTGTTTTTCTTTAGTTTTTGGATCCAGCAGTGCTGTGAAACTTTCAGCTGGAGTTTGTATTTAAACAAGTAAGTTAAAATCTGCAGACTCCAGCAGCTCTGGAGAGGCTCGGAGAAACTTTCTGCAATAAATGTCTGCAAAGAGCTTCGGTCACGCAGATGAAAAATCATCTCCGACTGATGTCTGAAGGTTGAGCTCCTCTCTTACGCTTACAGATTTCTGTGCCAACTGGCCACAACTCGTGCTGAAAGAAAATCCTGTCTAAAGTCGTGCAGTGTGTCCCCAGCTTCAGTCTAAACCTACAGTCCACGCTGTTAACGAAAAAAAAGGGCTGCACACGGACGTCTGCATCAGACGCTCTGAGACATAAGTGGATGAATTTATGTGAAACGGACCAAAGCAGAACTCCTGCAGACGCGCACACGATGAATTGATCTGAAGCGATAAAGTTATGAAGCCACACGCAGACAGATAGATGAGGATCCCATTATTAATCCACTTTTTTGCATTATTTTTAAGTTATTTCCTGTTTATTGGGGGTTTAATTTTTATTTAATTATTATTATTTTTTTTAAATAGATTTACATGTGCAAATGTTTTTTTCATTTAAAAAGCCTAAAAAATACAAATTGGAGCAGATCTCTATGGCGCTCCACTCACGCCGGGCGTAGCCAGGTTTATTTGTTATAGCGGATGTGTGCTGCATCACGTGTGCTGCATCTTCAATGCAGCATCTGTGCGATAAAACCCAAAAAATATGTAATTTATCATTTTAATTTTAAAGAAGAAAAAGCAAGTAAATGATAGTTTTTATGGTCATGAAACCAACGATCTGCTGATCTTTACGATCCAGACTTTACAGCCGAACAAAGACATATCTGTCAATACTGAAAAAACTCATTTAAACTGAAAAATCGGGATTTTTGAGAATCATGACACCCCTACTACAGTATTAAGCGTACGGAAGCGGTCTTAATATAACTCTTTAGTTTGTATTACATGACTGAAGCGTAGCTTATTCAACTGTTATCACCAGAAATACATTTGAATGTTAAAATTAAAAAGCAGAAAAGCAGAGTTGCAGGAAAAAAGCAGCAGAGAGAAAAAAGAGGAAGAAAAAGAGGAGAGTTTTCTATCAAAATAAAGTATAAAGTGTCGTATTAACCCTAAAAAGTTTGTGTAGAAGCAAAAAGATGGAAACAAAAGAAAAAGTCTGGATTGATGAAAGCTCACAATCCTGAGAAGAGAGGAAGTAAGGAAAGAAACGGAGGAGGAGAGAAATAAGGAGAGAATGAAGAGGTGGGGCTGCACACAGGCGGATGTGGGTGGGCGGGCGATGCGTTGACACGTTCAGATCACACCCACCCACGCCCCCCTAGTGCGGCAGCCTCCTCGAGCCCCGACCTCGTCCTGCTCCTCGTGCTCCAGGATGGCCTGCAAGAAGGCCCGCCGCTCGCAGCCCGAGGACTTCTGGTCGAACATGCCGGCCTGGATGACCTTCTGGTCCACGTTCAGCTTGTACTTGGCGGCCGCCAGGATCTTCTCCTCCACGCTGTTGACGGTGCAGAGGCGGAGCACGCGCACCTCGTTCTGCTGACCGATACGGTGGGCTCTGTCCTGAGCCTGCAGGTCCTGGAGACGTAAACGCAGATTTATTCGTTTAGGCGGGAAAAACAAATCAATATTTAATTCTTTGTAACTTTGTTCTGCTGAGATCTCGTTTTTAAGACGGCCGTCATCTTTCAAGAAAGAATCACGATGCATCAAACAATCAAGTGGATTACTATTTTCATTTTCCATAAACCTTTATTGATACCAGCACGTGTTACAGTACCTGATGTGGGTTCCAGTCGCTGTCGAAGATGATGACGGTGTCGGCAGACTGCAGGTTGAGGCCCAGACCTCCGGCTCTGGTGCTGAGCAGGAACACGAAGTACTCGGAGGCCGGGTCATTGAACGTCTTCAGCAGCATGCCGCGGTCCTCTGCCTTCGTGGTTCCTGAGAGAGGAGCGAGCGGTTAGAGTGGAAAGAAAGTGAATCTCAGCGGTGCCGTACATTTAGGTGACAGCAGGCGGCTTTTCATTAACCCTCAAGTGGATGAAATCTATCGTCTCTTCCCCGTGATGCTCCGTTAGTGTTTTGTCTTTTGCCTCTCAGTAAATAAATACATTTAAAAAAAGAGATACATGCTAAAGAAATTGTGCAAATTGAAATAGTGAATATAAAATATAATAATATAATATAAAATATGCCTACTGGAAACTTAAAAAAAAAACACTCCCATTTATTGCAAAAATGTTTTTACACTTGCACGAGTTTGTATTTCTGCAAACGCTTGTTTGTCTTTTCTCGGGTCACATGATGTTACGGCTATGTGTTTGTCAGTAGGAACTGGCTCCCATGATGCAGCAGGAGCTACAGGAGCTGTTATTGCATCACATAACTCTGAGAAAAAGTTGGGCGGATCATCTGGAAGTTTTGAATCCACAATTCCTCTTTAAAATCGTGGACTATCAGCTCCCAGAAATCCCTCATATGTGGCCCTCCAACGTATAAGGGGCTCTTCTTTCCATTATCGCTCACATAATAAAGTTAAAAACTTTAGTTAAAGGTCCACAATCACTTAGTCAAAGGTGTCTCACCATCCAGACGCAGGTACTTGAAGTTCCTGTATGCAAAGTAATCCTCCATGATGGTCATGAGTGAGGTCATCTGACAGAAGAGCAGCACTTTGTGGTTGGTGGCCCTCAGTTTGGGCAGGATGCGATCCAGCAGCTCAAACTTCCCAGAGGAGCGGTACAGGTCGGGGCTGCAGGGGCAGAGCAACACGAAGAGGAAAAATGAGCCAGAATTCAAACATATATCCACTCACACTTTGCACAAACGCGCAGTTTCAAGCTTTACGTACCCAGAGACGATCCCACCAGAGTAGCCGAGATGTTCGGAGAAAGACTCCTGTAAAACAAACACACAACGGTCACATTCGGTTCTTTTCCTTCTTTGGAGAAAATTATTTAAAGTGGATTTTGTGTTTGGTACCTCGATGTGCTGGAACATGTAGGGGTGGTTGCAAATTTTTCTCAGTTGCATGATAGTGTTCATCAGTGTCTTCGTTCCACCTTTACCCTAAAACACGCAGAAGGAAAGAAACACGAGAGAAACACACCTTTTAGGTTCCAATTATGCTTGAGCTTTAAATAATGATTTAGATTTACTTTAACCCCTTTGAAACATGAAGACGTTGTCTTGATTTCTTTCAAAAACAAGGAGAAAACGTAAGAAGCAACTTGACAAGAAATAGCCCAAAAACTTGCAAGAAATTAGTCAAAAAAATACGAATAATCGCCCTGAGAAATAAGCAAAAAGAAAAGTATAACAGAAAATTTATAAAAGAAAAGGAAAAAAAAATATAACCACGTATTTCACCTAGTTTAAAAAACAAAAAAAATGTAACAACTTTTCCCTGCAGCAAAGTTCAGGGTTATTTCCATGTCGACTTTTACTAATTTTGCAATTTGCGGGACATTTCTTATTTTTCTCCCAAGGTTTCAAAAGAAATTTAAAATAATTGCAAAAGCCACCTGATCCTGATTAAATGTCTATTAAAAAAAAAATTAAAATTAAAAAAAGACATTTTCTCCTTACCTTTTTGTCTTTTTCTGACCCGTCTGTGAGCAGGACTCCCTTCGCCTGCATGTGTCTGTACAAAACCCGCTGCAGAGCCGACATGTCGCACTTGATCACATATTCCACCTGTAAATAAAAAATAACACACATAAACATAAACCACCGAATCATATCAATTACTTGATTTTAAAATATTATCAAAAGGAAACCACAAGGTTTGGGTACCAAACTTAGTACTTAAGAAAATCCGAATTATGTCAATAATTCATGTAAAATCAATCAGTGCTAAATTTGGACGCGACTGCCAGAGCTGATCGCTGACAATCGAAACGCAGGAGGCAGAACAAAAGTGTGGCAGCTTGATAGTGGTGCATTAGCTCCAGGTCGAAACTTTCCCTATAGGGCTGGGCGATATGGCTTTAAAAATCTAAACATCACAATTTTTTTAGGCTATATTGTGATACACAATTTATATCATGATATTTTGAAAACTTTTGAAAACATTTCTGTTATTACAGAGCGAGAAAGTACCGAAAGACGATATCATCCGGTAATGGTATTGAATTCCAGGTACTGAATCAAATGTAAACGGTGCCCTAACCTGAAAACCGATGACAAATTCACAATGAAATCAAATTTCTCGTCAGTGAAAAAAGCGAACGCACTGACCTTCTCGGGGCAGCTGGGCCTCGACCTCTTTCTTGAGTCGGCGCAGCAGGAACGGCCTGAGCACTTTGTGTAAACGTCGAATGATCAGGATCGTCTCTTCTTCATTCAGGTCAACCTGCAGGGAAGAGACGACAGCTAAATAAGTATTTATATTTTTTAGGATTTCTCCTCCACGGCGACGTACAATAACCGGACTGTGGCTGACCTTCTCTCCGGTCATGGCGAAGGGGGCGTTGAACCACTGCTCGAATGTGCTGCAGCTCTTGAAGATGGTGGGCAGGAGGAAGTTGAGCAGGCCCAGAGCTCAGGTAGTTTGTTTTGCAGCGGCGTGCCCGTGAGCAGCAGACGGCGTGGCGCCAAGTAGTGAGTGTTTAAGACCTGCGTCAGCTTACAGTGGTGGTTCTTCATACGGTGACCTTCGTCCACGATCATGTACTTCCAGCGGAGCTTTGGGAGGAAAATACGGAAACAGAAGATTAAGAAAACTACGCATAAACGAAAACATTTTATATTTAAATTAAAGGATGTTTCCGTACCTTTGCTAACACCTGCTTGTCTTTTATGATGTACTCGTATGTGGTGAGCAGCACGTTAAACTTGCCGCTGCGCAAGATGGGAACGAGAATGCACGACGAGCAGCCGGAGACCCCTGAAAATTAAACAAATAAATTATGATCCAAACTTTTGTGCACCTTTATACCTCTGACAAAGACTGACAGTAACATCCGAGTGTGTGCCACTGACCTTTGTAGGAGACTTTGACGACAGACGGAGCCCACTTATCAAACTCATAGACCCAGTTTGATAGAGTTCTGAAAACAAAAGATAAAGTTTCGTCTCAACTCAGCACATGAACATAAAAACTCAAACTGCTTTCTATGCTGTATTTTGATGTTTTTGAATTTAATCCTCTGACACCTGAGAAAAATGACTTAATGTCACTCAAAAATATGGGAAGAAGGTGACAACTTGACAAGAAATGGGCAAAAAATTAGCAAGAAATTGATAAAAGGTTAAAAAAAAACAAAACAAAACATGAAAATATGCAAAAAACATCAACAAGAAATTAGTGATAAGTAACAAGAAAACTGCAAAAAAAAAAAAATACAAAGGTTTTATAATCAGAATCAGCTCACTGACGTTAGCTTTGCTCTCAATGTACAAATTGAACATTAAATATAACAAAAAATAAAAAACTAAAAATAAAAACAGGTGAGAACAGAAAATTGTAGTTTTAAAATTTACATATGTACATGCTCTAGTTAAACAACATTTTCTTTTAGAATTAAAAATATTTATTTAAAAAGTTTTTAAAAAAAACAAAGAAAAAAAAACACAAAAAATGAAATGCCTGCTAAAATAATTGAATATCTATCTTCTCCAGACATTTTTTTTCTATTTTTTGATAAAAAACTAATGACATTTTTTGGTCACCTTTTACAAATTTTTAGTATTTGTGTGAGATTGTTCATGATGTTTTTCCCGTGTTTGTCAAAGTAATCAATTTTTCCAGGTTTCAGAGGTTTCAAAGCACTTTTTTTTCACAAATGAACCGGGCGACGCCGTCGGGACTTACGAGAGAGGTACGATGATGAGGAAGGGCCCGTTGAGGCGCTTTGTACTCCATGAGGTAAGTGATGAGGGCGATGGTCTGGATCGTTTTCCCGAGACCCATCTCATCTGCCAGGATGCCGTTCAAGTTGTTGTTGTAAAGCGACACCAGCCACTCCAAACCTTTGATCTGAGCGGGAACGAGCCACCGTCAGCGTCATTTTAACTCAGTAAACACAGAAACATCTCACTGCCTCATCAGTAACGATATTAACTCTTCACAGCTTCTAAAGCAGCTTTAAACAAACCAAACGCAACTCAAAGTGCTTTAAAGTTTGACTGAAGAAGCAAAAAACAAGAACACAGGAAATACGCAAAAAATGGATCCATAATTACTGTGATAGAGAGAAGATAGGCTTTTATTTTAAAAGTATCAATATTTGCAGCTCCTCTCAGATCCTCCAGAAGGCTTTTCCTGCGTTTTGGAGCAAAATGGCTAAAAGCAGAATCACCAAATGTTTTAGTTGGACTCTGTTGAACAGCTAAAAGAAAAGAGTCGGAGGATTTGAGGCGTTTTCCTGGTTCATAAAACTAAAACCATCTCTGAGATGTAGTCCGCTGTAAGGTCATGCAGTGCCTTATAAACCAATAAAAGCATTTAAAAACTAGCAGGCAGGCGGTTTAAAGTCTTTATAACAGGCGTAATGGGAGCTCTCCCTTTGTTTTCTCTCCTTTGAATTCTGAATTAGTTGCAGCTGATGAACTGTATTTTTTGGAGAGCGTCACAGAAGTCCAGCCTGCTGGTGAAAGCCTGTGATAGTTTCTCCGAGTTGCTCACAGAGACCTGACTTTGGATCTTTTCAATGATAAAATGCTGTTTTTGTGATGCAGCGTATATGAGGTGAAAAAATAATCAACTACGACTCCTAAATTTCATAGTTTGGAGGCCAGTTTCTCTCTCTGAGCCTTTGATCCAATGACCCAAACTCCTGCTTTGTCCTGATTAAGCTGTAAAAAACGTGACAGCCGGGTTTTAATCTGTAAAACACATGCTCGTGTTGCGTACCTGGTATTGCTTGAGCTGCCCGTTGACCAGCAGCGTCGACTGTTTGTCCACCTTCTCAGTGACGGCGTGAGCCACAGCGTAGTAGGACTGCAGGCCGCGGTTAAAGCTTGCGTTACCGTACTCGTCATCGACGTCCTGCTTGGCATGTCTGGTGGAAACAGAGACAAAATATGGTGAGATACTTTTATGGAGGGGATGAAAAACAGCAAATGACATTTAAAAGAAAAACACGCCTTTGTGATTCACAGTTTGAGGAAATACAAGAGAAAGAATCTGCAGAAATAACTTTAAAAACCTGGTGAAAGTCGTTAAAAAAGACCTGAAGGAGGCAGAGAAAACACGAAGATGATGTGCACACGATGTAGATTTGATCCCAAACAGGACAGACACAAGAGTAAAGGAGTTTTTGAAAATTTAAATAGGAGATTATGGACTGGAGAACCAAGATTTCTTTACATTTTTACAAGGAAGGCTTCAGCTGCATGAAATTATGACTGAAAAATTGGGAAAAGGTGACAAGTTTTCAAAACTCTTCATATTAAAACATGTCGCCTCCTCTCTCTCCCTCTTTCACTCCTCAGCCCTCCTATCTATCAATTAAAGGCATAAAAAGCCCAAAAAATAATCTTAAAAATAACAATAATAAAATAAATAATACAGAAATATATAAAAAAAATAAGAATTTAATGAAGAATTTAATCTAACGTGAAATTCAATCGATAGGCAACGACACGCCGTCAAAATATGTCTAATATGTTTCTGTGAGCTTTGACTGAAGGTTAAATGCAGTTTTATGTTTTTTCAAATAACTACTGATTGATCGATGGTTAATTTCACAGATCAATCGATTAAGGAAAGTGCTGAAAATCTGCAACCTTAGTGATATCTGAAGATGAACGGGGAAATATCTGTAATTACAGTGAAAAACTACATCTAAGGCACATCTGAGGGAATTTAGGTGGAAAAACATCATGAATTACTTCCTGCTCGGAGGTTTTGGGAACAAATTACTGGAGGTTAATGTGGTTCAAATGGAGCCAAACATTATCAGCTATTTTGGGAACTCCTGAAACTAACACCCTCCTGGCATGAAGTGTTTACAAACTATATTTCAAATCTCTATTCCAGAGGATGTTCTTTATATGTTATATATATTTTTATATATTGCCCTGATGAGTTACACCCAGATGCTCCAACATTAGAGGGTTAAAAAATATTCATAAAATACACTATAAATTCATAAAACACGTTTTAATGCAAGTATGCAGCTGAAATGAGCTGATAATATCTATTTAAAGCAGGATCTGATAAAAAATAAAATCTCGGTGGTTGAGTCTTACTCGATGATGTGCTGGACGTCCACCTCAGACACGTCTTCGCTGTCGGGGTCGGGGATCTTCTTCTTCTCCTCTGCTGGAGCCGCGGAGGCATGTGGCTGCTCCTCCTCCTCCTCCTAAAACAACAACAGAGCTCAGTTTGTGGAGCCGTTTGGAGCTAAAACAAAGTACAAACACTTTAAAAAGACGTACAAAAAACTTTTCTTAAGAGGGATATGGATGCGGAGGTAGGTTAAACTTATCGCAACTCAGTTGTTCAAAAAATGCTTTTAATGTGAAATGAATGTCATATGACTTTAATTTTGTGTGTATTTTCATGTATTCTATTTTGTAACTTTCAATAAAATGTAATATTATTATTATTATTTTTATTTTTTGGAGCCACCTTGTTGATGTCGTTTCCAACAAAAAGCACAAAATTTAGTATCAAAATAAAAGTTTCAAAGTTTCTGCTCCTGCTGCTTCTTCTTTTTAACTCTCTAACCGAAAAAAGTGCTATTATGTTATTATTAATCATGTATTTTATTTATGACTTACTAATTATTTTAAATTTTCTATCTAAACTCTTTCATCTTTTATTGGACGCCTGTTTCGTTTATTATGTTTTTAAAATTTATTGCTCTGTAAAGCACTTTGAATCGACCTGCTGTATGAAATGAGCTGCACAAATAAAGCTGTCCTGATAGTTTATAAAAATGTGGGACGTAGTTTATATAGAATGAGATCGTATAAACGGGGGGGAATAGATAAGTGTGCACCTCTGGGTACTCCTTTTATATAACGTGACATTTACGTTAAAGTGGCTTGTTTATTGAGATTAATGTGTAAGTTCTGTGTAAATTTTATCTTTATGTTTTTGTCTGCTTTTATTTGTGGGTTTTTTTTTTTTTATAAATAGTTTGATATAAAGATTAATTCATTCATTTATTGTGTTGTTCACCTCCTCCTCCTCCTCCTCTTCTTCGGAGCTGCTGTCTTCGCTGTCTGAGCGCGGCGCCACTTCGTATCTGCAGAAGGAACAAAACGTTTTTGACGAGATTAAAAAAACATTCATATACGATGGGTTTGTTTCTCCTGTAACTGTTCTGTGTATTTTACGCTTAGTTCCAGAAAATCGGCGTCCAGCGTTACAAAACCAGTGAAACTATAAAATTCATGAAATAGTGATGATTTGTCGGACGTGACGCTGACCCCGGGTTCATTTCCAGCCAGGCATCCAGCTGCCCGGCCTTCGGCGCCTCCATCCCGGTCAGGATCTTTCCGCTGTCCACGTGGATGACCTTTACCGGGAGGTCGCTCATCTGACTGGTCTCATCTAAAGGCTGCGAGAAGAGAGAAAAAATGTAAATATATCCAGAAAACTGCACATTATGATTATCTTTTAACATCTTGTTACAGTAGATGTGTTATTCTTTCTAACTCACCTCTCCATCGGGTCCCAGCGTAGGAGCGCCTCCCCCAGCCTCTGGCTTCTGAAAGAGAGACATTAAAAATACATGTAAAAATGCAATTCAATCTCTTGAAACCTGAGCAAACTGGTTTAATTTCAATAAAAAGAAAATGGAAGGAAATTACCCCAAATAGCAGAAACAAGAAAAAAGGAGTTAAAGGAAAAAGTACCTGAAAATTAGCAAAAATTGAAAATAAAAATTGTAAAAATAATCATAATAATAAAAACATTATCAATAATATATAATAATAATACTAATAATAAAATTAAATTTTTATTATTAAAGAAAATAATTCAAAATAAAAAATAATAATAATTTAAAATAATAATTTTAAATATAATTTAGAGTTTTTTTTCTTAGACATTTTCCCTTTTTAAAAAAATAAATTTCTAATAATTCTGTTTTTCTTTCTTTCTCTTTTGTTATTTCAAATAAACAACATATTTTCAGTTTATTTTCTGTAGCTTTTCTTGATTTCTTGCAATATGCGGGACAGCTCTTGCCAAGTTGCTTGTTGCCTTTTTAGCCAAGTGCTTTAAAGAAATCAAAACTCGCTGTCAGGTTTCAAAGGGTTAAACTTGATAGGTTCATCACAAATGTTATAAACATTTACCTTCTTTTTCTTCTTCTTCTTCTTCTCTTTGAGAGCTTGCACGGCTTTGTGGGCGCGCACCAGCTCCGTGAGGTTGGCCACGTACTCGTCCGTCTGCTGCAGCAGGTACGCCAGACGCTTGTCTTTCTTTTGGTCGATGAGTTTTCGGTAGCCTTCTTCATCTTCAGCCTGGGGAGAGATTCACAGAGGTGTCGGACTCATAAATATACGGGATAGGGTTCATTTTGTAAACCGAAAAACGGCACAAACGTCATTAAACACTAACAGCGACTAAATCCACAAATAATATTTCTGAAAAAAAAGACCAAAATATAGATTAAATAGTAAAAACTAATCTAAAATCTCAATAACAAAAAAAGGGGGCAAAATATTCACCTCATGATAATAAGATTAAATCTTTTTTAAATAAGTTTGACTGAAAAAAATGTAATGTTTTTTGTCATAAAACAGATAAACATAAAGATTTTTTTTTTTTAAAAAGTCACTTTTGGTTTTGTTTCCTTAAAGCAACACTGTGTCATAATGGTAAGAAATAAAAAAAGGGGGTAATGTTAAAATCTTCATAATATTATATACGATACTTTTTGAAAAATATTTAGAATAAACTTGATTAAACTTTATTTGTTAACCCTATACTGTGACACCTTTCTCACTTATTTTTAGCAGCTACATTTATTTTATTTTATTTAGTTTATATTTTTTTCTTCTGGTTTTTTGGGTGTGCTTTTTGGGTTATTTCAGTATAGGTTTCTGTCACACCCTCACATGTACTATTTATATGTTTTATCCTCATCATTGCTTTCTATTACGTGAAACAAATAAACAGATAAAAGTATCTAGGTAAATTTGCAGCGATAAAAGAAAATTGTTAAGCTATAAACCTAAATACACAATAACAAAAACTGTCATGTAATAGTATAATGTTTCAAGGCAATATTTGCATTTCAGTAATTTTCACATTAAATAATTAAAAATGTAACTTTACTCATCTATTGTTGTGAATCTATTTTTTTTTAAAGTCAGAAAAAGACATTTTCAGGTCATTTTTGTGGAGTTAATGCGGCTGAACCATCTGAGTTAATGATTAACATTTTCTTCTGAAACTGTCCTCCTAACAGCAAACACAAACTCGTCTCCTTAATAGATTTGAGTCTCACCATCAGCCTCCGCATTCGCTCCTTCTCAATGCGCTCGTTCTCCTTCTTCTGCTCGCGCTCCGTGTTGGCGTGGTAGGTGGCGACAGCTTTGGTGGCCTTCTGGATCTTCGCTGTGATGGAGCGGTGGTACTCCTTGAAGTCCTTGGCGTGCTGCAGGATGCTGTTGAGGTATTCCTGTCCACAGAAGGACACGCAAAGACACAGCGGTCAGCAGATTCTACATTCGCCGTGAAATGTCAAATAAAGTCGAGTCCCAGTTAAATGCCCAGACCTTTAAATCATTCATTCAACCATGAGCACCAAAGAGGACAGTGTTATCGGCATAATAAACATGAAAGATGAAAAAAAAAAAGAGATTAATAGATATAGACGACTATTTTTTAAAAAGGTAGGTAAAAAAATGTGCAAATAACTATAATTTTCAAATTATTTTACAGAATTATTATAATTTTTAAGCATTTTTTCAGGTCATTTCTGGCTTTGTCTTTGTTTTACTTTCTTTTTGCTATTTTAGGGGGAAATTTTCAGGTAATTTGCTTGTACTTTTCACAGATTTCTTGCAAACCTCTTGATCATTTCTGCTTTTGTTGCTCATTACCTTTTCCCCATGTTTTTAAAATTAAATAAAGCCAATATGCCTGGGTCTTAAAAGGTTAAATAAATAATGTGACTGTATTTCCATCTTTGCGGAGAAACAGTTTTGAGTGAAAGGAATCAAAAGTCTGTCACATACAGACGCCTGTCTCATACATAATCCTCCCGAGTTCAGTGATTGAAGCAAATAAAAGCCCCGGTATTAATTGACGGCAATGCGAATAGAAATTACGTTTTTTTCCTTTTTCACTTTGTGCTGCATTAAAATGTGTTAAGTTTATCTGCTGTTTTCAGTAAATCTGTTTTGTTTTTCGGCATTTCTCCAGAGAAACATCAGTATGCATAAACTAATTTAAAGAAAATGTGTAATTTCTGAATGTGATTTCAAACTGTGGAGGTCTTCAGAGAACAAACTTAAGTTAATATCAATATCAAAGGAGAAAATAATTGGGCAATATGAAGTTTCCATGTAATGTTTTTGTGTTTTGACTGATGGTGAGTTGCTGCGTACGGCTTTTGATTCTTTTTCTTTTTCTATTGCTGATTTATTTTTGAGAAAGCGGCTGGTAAAATAAATAAGGTTTTCTTCTCCCTGCCCCTTATTGTGGAATATAATGTAGCGAACAACGTTTGAAAGTGAAAAAAAGGTGTTTTTAACCGTCCGCTGTGCTGTAAACCGCCACACACACACACAGTTTTCCTCTCACCTGGTGTTTCTGGCGACGTTTCCGCTCCTGTTCGATCTTCTGCTGCTTCTCCAGCTTCTCGGTGATGCGTGCTTCACGTAGAGACTGACGTTTGCTGCGCTTGTACGCCTTCGCGTTGAGGGCCGTTTCCAAAGCTGTGTCGCGTCGCATGCAAACCACCACCTCCTGACGCAGCTGCAGGCACAAGAAAGTGGACGTATAAAACCGTGTAACTCTGGGGACTGAGGGTCAGTGTGAGCTACAGTCGCTTGTACGGTAAATATTTCTTGCAGCTACCTGTCTCTGGAAGTTGAGCAGCCTCAGAGCCTTGAGCTCGATGGTGGCTTTGGTCCGCAGGTCGCCGGCTAAAGAGCCGGGCAGGTTCTCCAGTTCCTGGATACGGTGAGCAATACGAGCCTGTAGCCTGAAGAACACGGGTCAAAACCGATTTTTTAAAACCTGGATCGACATGGGTTTTTCTTTCACTCCTTTCAGGCGTCTTTTACAACTTATTTGAATCTTAAAAGCCGAGAACATTGGTTTCGAACACATAGGGAGGTAAAGAAATGTCAAGACGAGAAAAAAAACGTGTTTTACGGTGTTTTAAGAAAAGATATGTGGAGTAAATTAAACTCTGCTCCGTGCAGTCTCACCTGTACTCTCTCTCCTGGAGGATCTCCACTGGGTCCAGCCCGCGGGGCTTCTGGATCGGGGTTATGCGGTTCTGTTTCTGGTGAAGCATCATGGGAGGGGGCTGGGCAGGCTGTCCCGGAGACTGGGTCTGAGGGGGCATCACTGGGGAAGCAGCGGGGGGGACAGAGGGAGGAGCGGGAGACGGTCTGCCGGTGGGCTGAGGAGGAATCAGCTTCTGAGGAGGGTTAGAGGGGGCGGCAGCGTTCACCATTGGTCCTGGACGAGAGGAATCAGAAGAGGTTTAATTCATGTGCAAATAAAGACACAGCGAGCTGACCGAGGCGAGGCTGAGTTTACCTTCAGGCCATGATTTCGGGGGTCCGTTGGTCGGCTGGCCTTGCATACCTGGAGGAACTCCTGCAGGTCCAGGGGGGGCCATGTTGGGACCGACCATACCTGAAGCAAGAAGAACAAATAGATTAAGATTATTAGTAAATATAACGGTTCATACACACGTTTACCAATAATTAATAATAAAGAATTAATTATTTTTAAAAAAAATCGTCTTCTTTTCTTCAAAAAGTTTTGGCGAATTTTATTTTTGACAAGTTTTGATGAAAATGTTGGCAATTTTTTTTCTTTAAAAGCTTCCGTTTATTTTTGGAAGAAAACATACCTTTCGGTCAAATAAACAAAAATGACACAATTTATCTTCGAAAGAACCTGTAAAACCAGAAATGATCGCAGGATTTTTAAATTCCCAACACATTATGAGTTGTTTGTGAAAAAACATTGTGAAGATTTTTTTTTTTTAAATTTGTAGCGATTTTTTTAAAAAATAATCTTGGCAATTTTTGGTAGCATTTTTTTGAGAAAACATTTGGGGGATTTATTTATTAATTTTCTTTTAACATTTTTGATGATTTCTTTAAGAAAACATTTAGGCTTTTTTGTTTTTTCGTTAACAGTTTTGGTTGATCTTTGAAGGAAATGTGCCTTTCAGACCCATATTGGGCATATTTTCATCAAAATTCAACAAAAATACCACCATTTATCACAGCCAGAAACTGTGATAACAGAAACTATCATTGGATTTTCAATTGAATTTTAAATACATCATGTGTTATAATACAGGTTTGTGAGACAGATCTCTGTGACTCTTCCAACATTGCAGGGTATATTTATTTTTCCAAAACTTCTGCAGGCCTGAAAATTGCAAATATTTGCAAATTCCATGACTTTTCCAGGTTTTTCCTGACTGTTCAAACCCTGAAATATTGAGACAGTCAGGAATAATGAATTCTTGTTCAGCCACCAGGTGTCTCTGCTGAGCTGTTTAATATTCAGACTCTTTGTTTAAAGTTTGGAGCCACATGGCAAAAATAAACCTGTTAGGCTTCCTGAGGGACTTGCTGAACTCACCGTGCGGTCTGTTGTAGTTGGCCTGAGCCGGTCCAGGACCAGCTCCAGGTCCACCTCCAGGTCCTGTGGAAGGCGGCATGTTGGGCATCGGCTGCTGCTGCATCCCCGGCATGGGCCTCTTCCCCTGCACGGCCATCTGCAGGTGCTCCGGCAGCGGCTGACTGCGAGCCAGCATCTTGTAGGCCATGATCTGAGCCCGGAGCTGGTGCAGCTGGTTCTGGTTGAAGGGAGCGGGTCCGCCTGCACCGCCTGGTCCACCTCCTGCACCACCGGGTCCACCCGGACCCTGAGGGCCCCCGCGGTTAGGCTGACCCATTCCCTGATTGGGGTCCCCGCTGCCCTCCATAGGGCCTGCTCCGGGACCAGGTGGACCTCCAGGCATCATGGGGCCAGAGGGGGGGCCGTTGGCTGGAACGGGGCTGGGTGCGTGCTCCGAGCCGCCCAATGGAGAGGGGTAACCTGGGCAACACAGGACAGATGCATGATGGGTAAAAGCCAGAAAAATTCAAACATTCAAAAATAAAGTTTTTCACATTGATGTTAATATTATCAAGCAACCCTAAAATTTGGTGGCCAAAGTATATTTTGATGGTCCGAATGTTAACTACAGACAAACACCGCCTCCATTAACCGCAACACAAAAGACATAAACAGAACGTAAATATGAACTTTTAAGTAACTTCCTGCTGGTTGCTCTTCCTGCTTTTATACTTTTATTTATGACTTTTAAATATGCTTTTATTTTGGTTGTTTTTTATTTTTTTTTTTATTCTGATTCTTTTATCTTGTAGCACTGAGATCTGTTTTAAATGTAAAGTGAATTATAAATCAAATCTTTTCTTATTATTATCTTAGTAAACATACAGTTTCTCAGTTCTCAGTCTATCATTTAAACCACGCTCCCCCCAAAATTAGCACACGCACGCAAGTTTTTAAAACACAGGTAAACCTGCTAAATTCTGCACAACCACTGCCAGTGAACACACCACGCGTTTCTGCCTTTCTAGCGTTTGTGTGTGTTTGTGTGTATGTGGGTTATTTTGTTAGTGTGTCCGTGCGACGTCACGCAGGTGAACAGTTACCTACTTTAAAATCTCCACATCATACACACTACCATCATGTCACGTCAGTGTTTCTGCGCGACTCTTCCTCTCCTCCTCTGCTCTCTGACTGTGGTTTTGTAGATGCAGCTGCCTTTGTTGTTGTCTGAAAGGGGAAGCCCCTGAACCCGCCCCTCCCTCCGCCTGCTGCTGTCGGCTCACGCTGCCAAACGAGCAGCAACACAAGAAGAGAAACCGGCTGGATGGGTACACACACACACACACACACACACACACACACACACACACACACACAGTGTACGTCTGTGTGACCGAGTTCTTCCTGTCTGCAGGTCTTCAGGGACAAAAAGGAGATCCTTAATTTTTAATCTTTCTTCAACTTTATCTGAGGATTCAAACTGGCAACCGTCAGAGCGCAGAGACATCAACATCAGCATGTGTTTCCTCGTGTTTGATCTCTCTACAACTTACGATACCGGCGTCGTTAACCCTTTGAAACCCGGATCTACGCCAGTTTTACCGTGCTGCGTTCAGACCTCTTTCATAAGCTATTAAACACTTTGAAACCGGAGAAAATTGGTTTTGGTTTCTTACGAAAACATGGAGAGGAAATCAATAAACAACATGGTAAAATATGTCCCTTAAAGTGAAAGAAATTGGCAAGAAAATGGCCTGAAAATTAGGGAAAATGTCCAGCAAACTATATTTAGAATTATTAAACTATATTTAAAATTATATGTGTGTGTGAGTGTGTGTGTGTGTGTATATATATAAACTTTACATAGCATTTACATGATGAGGAACAAAGCATGAAATCTATTTATAATGATCAAATTATATTTAAAATTATGTTACAGTGATTTTTTTGGTCTTGTTCTTTTTTTTTGTTTTTGCTTATTTTTCAGGGAATTTTCTTTCATTTTTATCAAGATTTTTTTAAAAACCTTTAACAAATTTACCCACTGTGTCAACAATTTTTGGGCCATGTCTTGTTGTTATGCTCACTAATTTCTCACAATGTTTTTTAAAGATATCAAACCAATTTGCTGAAGTTTCAAAGTTTTTAACGCAGTATTGCGTGATGAGTCACCTTGGGAATGTTGGTCCATCGGGCTTGGAGGGGGTCCCATCCCACTGTGGCCCCCTGGTCTCATGCCCATGCCCTTCATCTGGGGGTAGCGGGGGTCATCGGGCATTCCCTTGTCATGCATGGCTTCCATGGGCTGATGAAAACACGCGATAATCATCATTTTGATGTGAGGCAGAAACAACAAAGACAAACAGTCACAATTCTACTTATTACTTAAAACTAGTTCACAAGAAAAAAAATCAGTTTTTACTTATAGCAACACAATAAAACTGGAATATTTGCTGCAGATTTTTGGCGCTTTGAGCACTTCTAGTCGAGTACCATGTAGTTCCATTATATCAGAGAGAAGGCCGACATTTCTGTAGACGATATCTCCAACATTCGTCAATTCACAACAAAACTATCTCGACTGTGAACTAGCACTACAGGTAAGAGGAAAAAATATGTATTTTTTTTATTTTGGTGTGAACTGTCCCTTTAAGACTAACAAGCATAATCAAAAACGCTACAAAACCTGCATGAATACTAAGAGTAAAGCGCATCATGAGGGCAGTGTAAACAGTGATATTAAAGAAAATAAGGGTTTCGTACTTTGTGCATCTGGTGCATGTTGTCCTGAGGATATCCTGAGGGCCCCTGTGGAGGATGGGGGTGTCCGGATCCAGGAGGTCCCGGGCTGGGCCCCATCATGCTGTGGGCCGAGCCCGGAGAGGGGCCGGGGCTCGGGCCCATCATGCCTCCTGGAGATGGCCCCGGGCCCGGGGAGGGTCCGGGCCGAGGTGTCCCTCCCATCGGGGGGTCAGGAGTGGACATCTCTCAGGGGAGACTGGGAATGTGTGGCAGCAGAAAGTTCCCCTGCGAGGAGAGACGACAACAGGGATTAATGCGAAGTCCAGAATCCAGCTGGGACCAGACGAGCCTGTGTTTTTGTTTATTTACATTACATCAGTCCAGATCACAGAGCAGGGGCGCTGTAGCAGTTAGTGCATCCAAACTGAACCGTTAGAGCCTCTCGGGCACGATGTGGTGCACGCAGCAGTACGTACAAGACACGGTTTGTAAATTATTTCATGTCATTTAAAACCAAACTCCCAAATACAAATTCCACCTGGAAGTTCACTGCGTCAGGGTTCCCAAACTTTGCCATGCCAAGGACCCCCAAATTACGCTAGCCTCTGGTGCAGACCCCCTGCTGCAATTTTTTTTTAAAATCACATGAACATTATAATGGAAAATATCGAAAATTGAACATACAGCTTCATATATTTTCCTTATTTATTAATAAAACGTCCTTCCTGCTTTTTGACATTTCTTGTCATTTTATTCAACAGCAGTATTAACAATAAACATATTTTCTTTTAGATTTTTTCTCTTTTGTTAGGCCTTTTTATTTTTTACATTCAGTGTCCTCTGCTAGAAATAGTCTGCCATTTCTGTCTTAACAATATTAACTGTAATAATAGTATTTTTCTTTTTTGTTATTCATTTATTACATTTAGTGTGTTTCATTTCTTCTTTTTAGAGGTTTTCTTTTTTGTTTATTATTTGTTATTTTTTTTAATAAAAATTAAAATATTGGCATCAAAGGACCCAGATATTGATATACAGTGATTAACAACATCTAAAAATACACATAAAAATCATTGTCACACATAATGTTTTTAGTTGTTTTTTTCCCTAAATATTCTCCCTTTTTTCCCTCAAACTTTCGCTTTGAAAAACAGCGCGCTGTATTATGATGAGCTCTAGCTGGACCTCAGCAGTCACATCAAACACTGTTCACCCAGATGTGATCATCATTTCAATGATAAAATATGGCCGAATTAATTTAAACACTCTTCCTAACGCAGTTAAATGTGTATTTTTTATTGATTTATTTTTTGGGGTATTGACAGTTTCATATCATAAGAGATGCTTTCAGTTTTACAGCCTGTTTGTGACCCGCTGGTGTGTTAATTCAGTGTTTGTACAGTGTGATACACACATTTGAAATGTTCCTGATTTTTATGAATAAAAATATTCATCAAAGTGGCCAGCTGGCACGATGTTACCTCGATGCCCAGCAGGAGGACTGCGTCTGTTTTTGACACTTGCATTACTGTCTCTTAAAAATTTGAGCTGCAATGATTAATCGCTTAGTTGTCAACTATTAAATTGATATAATATTGATAATAGATAATCCAGCTGAAGTAAGAAAAAAAATCACAAAAAAAAGTCAATAATCTCTGATGTCAGTTTTTTAACTGTTAATATTTTGCAAGTATCATTATGACAGTAAAGGAAGTACGTTAACCTTTACATTTGAAGACGTCATACTGGGCTTTGGGAAACACCGATTGACATTTTTCACCATTTTCTGACTTTTTCTTTTAACCAAGCAACTAATCAGTTAATCAAGAAAATAATCGACACATTAATCAACAGTGAAAACAATCATAGTTTCAGCCTGACGGTGCCTTCACTTATGTCCAAACCTGAACTATTGATCATTCAAAATGTGCTACGTGGTCCGTCACTAAATGGAATAAGTTTACGCACAACATTGATACAAGATATCTAAAAAACACCGTTTGCACGAACTACCCATTATGCACGACAGGAGTGAAGACTTTCTTTAACTCCAGGATTTCATCTTCAACTTTTAACTTTTTAAACATCAGTAGAGAAAAAAACAACAAAAATGAATGAGGAAAAATATTTGTAGCTTCAGTGAGGGTCAAAAAAGAAAAAAACAAGTCACACCCAGCTAAGCCCCTCTTCTGATAAATAAGAAACAGTCCCTAACTGTAAACCAACTGTAAACATCCTGTTTCACATGAGTTTCTTATTCACTGATGAACTTTAACACCTATAAAAATGTCATATTTTTTCATTAAACAACAACAAAAGCGACAAAGAACACCAGTAACTAAAGACCGACAACATAATGCTGAGTCAGTTATTTTGTATTGGTTTTTTAGATAGTTATATTGCCTATACTGACGTGTTTGGTTTTTTGTGTTATATATTTGATATATGTCTCTTCCAAAAAAAATTTAAAAATCTTAAACGACCGAAAAAAAACCCCCCCAACAAAACAAATGGAAAAAAAACTATTTCCGACCCCAGCCACCTCCCTCTTCTGATAAATAATGAACAGTCCCTAAATGTGCATAGAAAATGTGAATTTTATACACAATAAGTCCTTTAAAATTTCACTAGATGAGTCAAAAAAATACATAAACGATGCTCTAATAAACAAGATACAACTCATCCGGATACAGACACAAACTACAACTAAAAGCCACCATAAAACAGCTTTTAAAAGTAGAAAATCTGCGTTTTAATCCAGTTGTTTACATTTACAAACAAATAACAGTTAGGTTAGCTATTATTAGCATCCGTAGCTTTGTTAGCCAGGCCTCGCCGGATTTAATAGTTAAATTATGACCGTTAACGAATCATAAACACATCCTGTTTCACAAATTGACTTTCTATATATACACGGATGAACTTTACAACCAATAAAACGGAACTTATTCTTCGTTAAACGACAGCAAAAGCGACAAAGAGCACCGGGTAGCTCGCTAAGCTAAAAGCCAACAACATAAGCTGCTGACGGGGCTCTAGCATGCTAACGAGCTAGCAGCGTTAGCCTAGCCGGCCATGCTCCCCGGGGCCAATTAGGCTCAAAGAAATGTGCCGTTTTTTCGAGATGTTTCCTCCAGATGCGGCGACATGTGAAGGGTTGAAGCATCCCTCACCGCCGGGGCTGATTGATCCATCGCGCCTCCCGTACCCCTGGCACGGTGCTCCGCTCTCCGCACATTTCCAAAAACACATTTTCATTCATTGCTCTCAGTCGCGCCACAGCGGCAGCAGCTCTGTAATGTCGGTGTTTTCACCAACAACTTTAAAAAACAAAAACACGCTCGAAAAGCTCGCGTTTCCTCCCAACAAAGGCGCAAAACACACACAAAACTCCCGGGAAGTGATAATAAATGTATATGTGACTTACACGGGCGGTGAACGCTGATGATTGAATCCTCGCCGGTTGCAACGTCTCTTGGTTTTTCCTCCTAGCCAGAAACAAAGACCGACCTACCCAGTCGGTTTTTTTCCTTCACCCCCCTCCTCTCCCTCTCTCTCCTCTCTGTCGGCAGATTGTATCGCAGGAACCGACCGGCCTGAGCGGCTCCGCAGCGCCCCCATCCACCGACTCCCTCACTGCCCGCATGCCCAGTGAGAGGCGCGTTCTCAGGCAGGAATCGCACGCAGAGGCGGTGGGGGGATGGGTGTCCTGGAGGAGACGAGGATGAGCGTTTAAACGGCTTTTATCCTGTTCAATAAATGTGAAAATACTCCGATACGCGCAAGAAATTTAATTTAATTAAGCTTTAATTTATTCACACAGCGATGGGGATAAAATAGTCGGATATCTTTAGTTTTCTGTGTCCCTTTGTTGTCAGCCTGTATGTGTATAATTAAAACGCAGCAATTATTTAATACCGGAGCTGTGACTCATTTTTATTATTAATTAATTTGACAAAAAAATAAATAAATAAATAAATCGTTTGATCTAAAATATATCGGAAATTAAGTGTAATGTGTTCGTCATTAGAGGACTTCTTAAAAAATAGAATAGTGTCAAAATATAAAGTATTTATA
This sequence comes from Plectropomus leopardus, assembly GCF_008729295.1. Classification (NCBI taxonomy): domain Eukaryota; kingdom Metazoa; phylum Chordata; class Actinopteri; order Perciformes; family Serranidae; genus Plectropomus; species Plectropomus leopardus. The sequence goes on along the minus strand of NC_056479.1, from coordinate 28,240,329 downwards.
CGAGTTGTTATAACAGTAACAGTTACAGAAGCTATAATTGTTAATAAAAAATTGGGGTCTCAGGTATGGAGGAAAAAAATCCTAAATAAATAACAATAACTACAGGAATATATATATAAAAAATAAATAAAAACAGTAATAATTGGATAAATACAGAAATAAATAAATGAATCAAATTTTTTTTCCAAAAGCCAAGATGACTTACTCAACATACTTGTTTTGTGCCTGAAAAGTCTCAAGTTTCAAATTATTTACTGCACAATAATTATAGAGGCAGTTGTTAATAAAAATCTAGGACAAAAATGACTTAAATAAATAAAGAATAAATAAAAAGAAGAATAAATGAAGAAATATATTAATAAATGCAGGAATAAATAATGAATAAATACAGAAAAATAGATAAATAAAAGAATAAATGTTACATACATAAATGTATAAGTAAACACAGGAATAAAGAAATACCGAAATGAATAAAAGAATTTTTTTTCCCCAAAAGCCTTTCTCAAAATACTTGTTTTGTCCCTAAAGATGTAAGTTTCAAGTCATTTATTAACAAGTACAATTATAGCAGCAGTCACTGTTGATAAAAATCTTAAAAACAAAGAATGATTTAAATTTCAATAAATAAACAAATAAATAAATTATTGTTAAAATAAATATAGCAATATATTAGTAAATAAATCTATGAATATATACAGAAATAAATATATAAAATGAAATATATGAAATAAAACAATAAATAAATGAATAAATGTTGAAATAAACATGGAAATAAATCGTATTTATGTCTACAAAAAGATTAGATTCTGTCAGTTTATGTATATCAAAAAAACTGATTTCTTTCAATAACATGACTAGAAAGCAATGAGCAATGAGAGAAAGAAGAAGAAATTACTCAAAAATTTGAAAAAAAAGTAATAAAAAGTAGAAAGAAAAATAGAAAGAAAATTACCTGAAAATAAGTTAAAAATAAATTTAAAAAACTGGAAATTACCTGGGAAAATGCTTAATAATATATATTTTAATTCTTTTCCATAATTTTACATTTTGTCCCTTATTTAAAAAAAAAAAGGGACAAAATGTGCTCATTGCCTTTTCCTCATGTTTTGACCAGTTTGCTTCGTGTTTAAATACTTTGTGAAAGGCGCCCGAAAGCAACACAAGGAAAATTATGTCACTCCAGGTTTCAAAGGGTTAATGAGGAGCTACAACAATGTTTGAAATGTTTGTGTTTGAAATAAATCAAATTAAAATCAGTTTTTTCGTCTTTCTTGTTGAGAAACAGTTTATTCAGATAAAAGACAGCATGAAATATCCAGCTCACGAGAATATTGTCAGTACATTTGTTCTCTGTAGGAGAGTTTATTCACCACATGTGACTTCTTCTTCAGTGAAGTCACGTTCTGAGTCACATGTTAACAGAAATCCAATTTTCTAATCCATTCAAAGGCGGCACATCCGGTCACATGACATGAAAAAAAGGGACAAACTGCTGATCTCATAGTGACGCAAGTTTGTCCGCGGCAGAAATTCATTATAATTTCTATTTATATTATTTTAAATAGATTAAATGAGATGATCAAATAGAAAAAAACCTTCATTTTTAATTTGATTGAATAATATTAATTTAAAATTTTCTCTTAAAACAATAAATAAAATTACAGATGAGCACAAAACAGTAATAAAAACTATATTAGTGTCATAGTTGATACCTGGCTACTTTATTTCTCCCTTCAGCTTATTGTTTGTGGACGTGGGGTCGATCAGTAGTTGCCACACAGTAACCGTCTCGTAAATGTTTAATAATTGATCCCTGTCCGCGCCTCAGGACAGATTCGATCGTCTTTTGTTCATAACAGAACAAACTCGTCCAGACTGTCGACTCTCCTCCGTTCGTTCTTCCTCTGGATGTAAGTCAGATTATTTGTGGGCGCATTGGTTTCCTCCTCCTCCTCCTCCTCCTCCTCTTCCTCCTGACTTTTTCCTTCTGCAAATATAAACATGGGGTACGTCCCTGCAGACGTGGACAGAGCCTACGAGAGACAGAGCAATAATGCAATAAATGCAATGTACAGTCTCAATATGACTGACTCTGCTTTGTGGAAAATGTGTCTTTTTGTAAAAAATGTGTGATTTTTAAAAAATTATTATTATTTTTTTTCTAACCATAAACTGTTATTATTATTTAAGTGATTATTATCATCTTTCTATTTTTATTATTATTATAATTTCATATGTCAGTGAATGTTCCTTTTTGTGAAAATGGATGAACTTATTTATTTATTTTTTACTGTTGGCATTTTGTATGTTTTTGGGTAGTTTTTTTTTTTTTTTTTTTTTTTAACTTAAACTGTTATTATCATTTAATTAATTATTATTATTTATAAAAATTATCATTATTTTTTTTATTATTATTAGAATTTTATAAAAAAAAGTCCTATGTCAAGGAATGTTCCTTTTTGTGAAAATGGAAAAAAAAGTTCAAGAAAAAAAATGTAATGTACATTGTCGCCAATCGATGCTCTTTTTTAAACAGTATTTTAGATTTAAATTCATTGACGGCAGCAAACTTTCTTAACTTTCTTCAGCTCGACCAGGACAAACTGAAGTCCTAATTTTTGGCCCTGAAGCTCAGAGAGAGAAACTGATTTTAAACCTACAAACACCGGCACTGAAACCTTTTCAAAGAATAAAAAAGAGTTGCATTTATTTTGAAGCACAGAAACGTAGAAACGTAGAAACGTAACTAAAACAGCATTTTATCATCTTAAGAACATCGTGAGAGTGCAACCGTTTCTCTCTCTCTCGAGCCGATACAGAGACACTAACGCATGCTTTCATTAACTGCAGAGTTTAATATTGTCATGTTTCTGGTCGTCCTAAGAAAAGTATTTCTCAGTTACAAATATTACAAAACTCAGCTGCACGTGTGCTGACTCGGCTCTGGTTTTATTGTATAAAGCACTTTGTGTGACAGTTTCGTATGAGAAGTGCTATAAAAATAAAGTCTGAATAATTGAAATAATCTTCTCTTCACCATTTTAGGTGACTTCTGCTTCTAGCTTTACGTTTGCAACAAAATGAATTCAAGCTCCACAGCAGCATTTTAACCCTTTGAAACCTGGATCGACACTAGTTTTTTTTTTGCTGCATTTGGGCGCCTTTCACAGTTGTTTTGATTGTTGTTTGGAAGAAAAGGCAAATGGCATGAAATCAAATTGCAAAAAAATAAATAAATAAATAAAGATGGCCGTAAAATGACCTGAGAATTGGCTTTAAAACGGAGAGAATTGTTACAAAAATATTAAATAACTAGAAAAAATACCAAGAAAATTAAATTCATAATTATTATAATTATATATTTTTACATAAAATTAGGAAAGAAATATATATAAGACATATAAAAATATATTTTTCAGTGAATTTACTATTTTTGTTATTTTTCTTTTCCTTTTTTTCTAATTTCAGGTCATTTTCTTTTTTTTACTAATTTCTTTTGGGTCATTTCCTGTAAAGCTGCTTGTTGGCTTCTTTCCAAGTATTTGAAAAAAATCAAGCTAATTTGCTCTGATTTGAAAGGGTTAACAAGCCAAACACCGCGATAACATACCTCACTAACAGCTGCACACAGAGACTCAAAGTCCTTTGGCCTTTAGCGTAGAAGCCGATGGTGCAGCTGGGGTCCATGCGGGAGAAAGCCATCTTCCTGGGATATTTACAGTGAAACGACTGTAAGCGAAAAAAAAGAACAATCATCAGAAAAAAAAGATTTTCTAGATTCAGAGAAGAATATTCCTGTAAGGTCTGTTGTGGATTTTATAAAAGCTGAGTTTGACACCTATTTTGAATTTGCTTCAGTTACCAACAAATCTCTGAAGACGATTAAATTTCACTGTAACTGTGCGCTTTTAGCGCTGATCTTTGAGACTTTTTGCTCCAAATGTATGAATTTGATCTAATTTTAATGTGAAAATAGTACAGGTGCACCAAGAAGCTACTTGCTTGGCAGTGCAAGTGGACAAACACTTCACTCTCTGCAGGTGTTTTGAGGATTACGGTCTTTTTTTGTCTCGTTTGTGCAGGTAAATACGGTGACCGACAAGGGAAATCGTGCTGCATAAACAAAAGCAAATGCAAAAGCTGGAGCTCTTCCGCTGTGTGAGTGGATATGCAGCTTTTAATTTCTGCATGTGTTTTCGTATATGCAGAGTTTCTGTATTTGAAGCAGGTTTCTGTTTTTGCAGCGTTTTCCTTTTGCATTTGTTTTCCTATAAGCAGCGCGTTTCTGTATATGCAGCATGTTTGCCCTTGTTGGCCTTCGCAGGTAAGCTCCCAAAAAAGTGTGCAATTCTTGTGAATGCAGGCTTTTTAGTTCAACTTTATGTATAAAAAATATATATGTATTTTAAATACATACCTAAAAATGTTACACTTTTATAGTTGAACCACTTGGACTCAGCCTGACAGAGCAGCTCAGCGGTCACAGAGAGGAAACAGAACCAAAAGCGAAAAGAAGAAGAGAAATGTGACTTCCTCATACCTCCAGGGGAAAGTTCTCCTTCGTGATATCCACTGTGGGCTGACAGTAATGAGGGTCCAAGTACAGCAGGTGCTCATCTTTCACACAGCAGAGCCAGAATAAAGAAAATAAAGTGAAATGAGTGGTATCAAACAGCTGAGAGCGAAGATTTTGACGAACTCTGTCCTGCACGTACCCTGGAAGCCGACGAAGAACAGAGAGTGCTTCGGTTTGCCTCCGATGATCCCGATGCAGCACCGTAACGCCAAGAGTTTCTGTGGGAGAGACAGAGGAATCGGGTTTGTCGTTTGTTGTACCTGCAGGACACACGATGTTGTTTTGGAGCAGAGAAAACACTGTCACGAGTTTCTTTCAAATAAACCGAAGTGTAGCTGTTTAACTTCAGCTGGAAACTCACTGAATCCTCCACAAAGGCCCAACACCCAGAGCCACTGCCGCTAAATATCTCCCAATAAACTACCTTGTTTTAACCCTTAGGGCCCACTTTAACATTACATACACACTTGTATTACTCTGTGCACAAAATGCACTTTTCAAAATCAAGCTATAAAAATCAGTCCTAATCAAAAATGTCAAATATACATTGATTTTCTGAATTTGAACCATTTAAATGTCAGCTTTTTGTTGTAATGACACTATGCTTTTAGATGAAAAAACAAAAAAATAATTATTTTCAATATACTCCATGCAAAGTAGATTTTTTTAAGTGATCACAGCCGAGTATATGTCAGTAACTAGCAGCAGCATTGATTATTATACATTATTATTTTTTGTGCAGTGTCAAATACTCACATTCATATCTGCACACAAAATGCGCTTTTCAACATAAAGCTTGAAAAAATATTGTACATCAATATTATTTTCTGCTTTCACTGACTTCATTTTAAAAACAACATTTGTCCTCATCATAAAATATCAAATATTTGTTAATTTTCAGATTTTTAACCCTTCAAATGCCTGGTTTTCGTAATGATGTCTTGATGTTTTTAGATGAAAAAAAAAAACCAAACAAAAAAATGCATTATTTTCAATATACTACCTGCAAAGTAGTTTTTTTTTCGATACTCACAGTCTGGGATAAGTCAGTGATTTGCACCTACACTGACTGTGACAGTGCACCTCGTGGAAACAGCATATATTTTCTCCATATGCCAAATATGATAAAAATGACGTCATCAGGTGGAAAATAGTAAAATTGATCAAATTTCAAGATTAAACAAAAATGTGCGTTCTTGCCAAAATGTACGCCATGTGCATGAGCACAGCCAAAATTATCAAAAAGATGAAAAATGAAAAGTGCGTTTGAAAAATGTGCCAAACAGTCCCTAAGGGTTAAAGATTGCAACCTGGAGTAAACGTGTTAAATATTGTTAGTTTACTTTGACACATGTGATGTAGGATTGGTTGAGATCTTGTCCTCCGAGTCGCACAGGAACCAGGATGATGACGGACTTCCAGGACTGAGGACGAGGACGCTCACACAACCTCCTCACATCCTCCAAGTAGACTGGACACACGGAGGAAACACACACACAAAGACATGTCCACACGCTTCAATTACTCTTTCAGTTTGGCTCGAAAACTAAATTTCAGTGCCCGACAGCCAGTCACATCTACAAATCTGCTTTTCTTTTCGACATAGATGAGCTTTGCAGCTGCCGTATGGAAGCGTAAGCAGAGGGGAGAGGTGAGTTTGGGGAGCTGACTGTTTTAAGCACATCTGCGTCCATTATGCCCTTTAGAGGACAGAACAAATAAGTGGTTAAATAGGCGAACAAACTTTCTTTTTGAGCGACTTTTAAAGGGCTATTTCGCCGATTTTTGTATCAAAACTGTGGGTAGAAGGTGAACTGTGGAAAACATCCCTCCATCTAACCAGAGCCTGGAAATACCCCTGCATCCCAGCAAAACACCGTCCGAAGACATGTCTTTCAGCTGTGTCTCGCTGGCTCTCGGGGTTGCTAATCAAACTACAGACTGCACTTTTGCATTTTTGTATCGGCCGCCACCAAACACACGGAGCATAACAGCAGATTCAGGCACAGACTCTCTCTCGTCTCTAAAACTCAGACCGAAATCAAGATTTTGTTTCTTCACTGTGTATTTCAGAAACAAACTTAAATGTCCCATTTGAGGACACTTTTCTTTACTCCACCTGGAATTGTAGGAAACTAAGTCTTTCGGCAGAGGATCTGTGATCGACCCTCCATGGAGTTACTTTCTCAGTGGACCCGGAAACTTCTGTGCAACCTCTCAAAGTCTACTACCAACAGATAACAGAAATCCTCACTTAAAAGCATCTGTCCTCTTATCACTTAATAAACTCAGTGATGACGACAGGACTCACCGGTGCAGTCCTGTGCCACATACACGACCAGATTGGGCAGATCTGCTGAAGCCGCCACAGCTCTCCTGAAATGAGATTAACTGCAGGATCTTACAGGTTCTCCGTTAAAGCTGGTGACGCTTTTATTGGATTTTTTTGACTTTGGGTCTCACCGGAGGATATGTGCCGCGATGGAGGGTCCGTACCAGTCCCCGGCCTTCTTCCCTGAGCTTTTCCCCAAATCCACCAGCTGGTGGATCCCAAACGGGGCTGAAGGATGGTCCGTGAACCACGACACCACCCTCCTGTGTGTGGCCTCCATGGGTCTGTCCAGGAGGGAGCCCAGGCTCAGTTTTCGGCTCCTCTTATTCGGCACTTCCTTTGAATCCAGTCCAGGTTCTGCAGAGTCTGTGGGCCGGATCAGGAGCAGGTCCATGTCGTCTTTGACCACACGTTGGCTCGCAGACCAAGTCCAACCTGAAAATGATGCAGAGATGAAGTAAAATGAGTGAAATGATAATGATAATTAGGGATGCACGAAAATGTTCGGATAATGAAACTTATGACGTCATACCGATAATTCCGATAATACATTTTTTGGCCGATAAACAGAACCGATAATAAAAAGGAAGAAAAAAAACAAAAATGTAAAAATGAAATTGATTTTGCTCTCGAAAATGAGTTTCTTTTACAAAAATGTGATTTTCCAGCTTTTTTTCGAAAATGTTTTTTTTTTTTAATAAAAACTCACAAATTAAATTCATCTGTTCTCACCACATCTCAGCCGTTCATACCCTCAGGTAATGAAAAACAAACAAGAGGAAAGAATCGGTTATCGGTATCTTATCGGACACGAGAAGCTGGAAATTATCGGTTTATCGGTATCGGTTGAAATAATCATAATAATCAGAAATGTCGGAATTTGCGAGGTTTGTAGAATTTAAGGACATTTCTTAGGTTTAGGACATATTCTTTAGGATTTTGGACACTGCTCAGATTTTAGGACATTTTTGGATTTAAGGATGTTTTTAGGATTTTAGGACATTTGGGGGAATCCTCCACTGACACTCTGTTTTGCTGTTGTTTTATAAACTCTGCCACCTTACGTAAACTAAAAGTACAAAAACAGTTCCCAGTGTAAATCACTTTATTTTTACTGTCAGTTAAGAAAATGTTTGGGGGGCCACCCTGCACTCAAATGGGGGCCCGTTTGAGTATCGCTGCTTCAGATGTCCAAACACAGGGGACAGTATCTGACTGTATCTGTTAATATTCAGTTTGGACGTTGAACAGGTGACGTCGTAGTGTCCCGTGTGTCCTCACCTGGAGGCATCAGGTGCAGGAGCAGTCCCTGAGCCAGCAGCATCTGCCCCGAGCGTAAAACACAACCCCAGCCGCCGTCGGTGGTCAGGGAGCCGCCCGGCAGCGGAGGGAAACCCCGTCGGTACGTCAGCCACAGGAGAGACGTGAAGGAGCGCCGGAAACGCTCCCTCTCCTCTGAAACAGAGACAGGAGTTAAAACTCCTCCGTGTTTTTTAGATCACCTGAAAGAGAGCTCAGCAGGCGTGACGGCCTCACCGTGATCCTTGAGCTCGTAGGATTGTCCCAGCATGACGACAGGAGAGCTCTTCTTAAATTTGGATTTCTGCTTCAAAGACCAGCCTGAAAGACAAACAGTTTTATCTCATAAATCTGAAGAAAATAACCAGATCTGAACTCACGGCAGCAATATGAAATCTATCAGTACGGACCATATTTGACGCTGTTCCAGGCTGAGATCAACCTGGACTTGAGTTGTCCCCTGTCCTCCGTCTCCTGCTCTTCCCTCCTCACTTCCTGTCGCCGAGGCCCGGCAGTGTCAGAGGAGAGGAGGAGCCAGTCGTCCATCAGGTCACCTGTGGGAGACTGACCGTCGCGGCGCGCCGAGGAGCGGTTAGGATTCATAACGACGACCCGGACAGGAGGGGCTCCTGAAATCCATCGCAGCCTGCGAGCACACTGAGAAAACACCGAGAGAGCACGCGTCACGTATATGTAACGTTTGAACAGCGTTATATACACGTGACACGAGGACAGGAGGACTACAGGAGACACCGAGCTCCTGGGGACAAATATTTAAAAGGTCCCAGCACCTCTCCGGCACTGGTGTTAACTCTTCTGTTTGTTTTGCATCTCTTTCTCGTCATTATGTATCTTTTTGGGGTTTTTGTGTCTTTGCAGTAAATCTAGTGTGTTTTTTTGTGTCTTTGTAGTCGTTTTTTGACTTTTCGTGGTTTAATTGTGTGTTTTTGAGGTCATTTTAAGTATCTGCGAGGTCATTTTACCTTCTTTTTTTTATACTTATTTTGTGCCTCTCTGGTAATTTTGTGTGCATTTGGGGTTATTTTGACTCTCTTAAGACGACTTTATGTCTCTTAGAGGTAATTTTGAGCTTTTTTTGGTTATTTTGTGTCTCTTTCAGTTCCTTTGCATCCCTTCGTGGTATTTTGTATGTCTTTGAGGTTATTTTGTGTCTCTGTGAGGTCATTTCTGGTCTCTTTTTGGTCGTTTTCTGTCACTTTGTATTCATTCTGCGTCTCTTGATGGTTGTTTTGCTTGTTTTTCGTGGTTATTTTGTGTCTCTTTCAGTTCCTTTGCATCTCCTTGTGGTGTTTTTGAATCTCTTCTCGTGGTAATTTGAGTGACAGTTTGCAGGTGAAGGCTGGATGGATGGGTTCAGTGATCCATCCACGGTCAAAAGCCCCCGAGGGATGATGCAGCCACGCTCAGTAACTTTCCTTTTTTTCTGAAAACACTTCTGCCTGGATCTGATGTTGAAGTTAACCACAGAAAAGTCAATGATTCTCCATGACTGTAAGTAAAGAGGGAAACATGTGACCTCGTCCTGTGACTCCAGGAATTTCAGATATGTTCATTTAGCTGCTGCTGGTTTTCTATCTTTAACCACATTTGGCTGCTGCCTCCAAAACATCACAGTTTGATTCAGACGCCTGCGACGCGCAGCAGTCACACACTCACTGATACAGTATGTGCAGCTACATTTCATCCAGTAAAAATATTAATGCAAAACTGTAAAAATACTCAAGGTCCTGTGTCAAAAATGATACTTTATGGAGCGTTTCAACAGTAAAAGTGCTAATTCTACAGAAAAATGGGACTTTGTTAGATGGTTAATACTGATGCATCAGTGTGTAAGTAGCATTTTACTGTTTTGGCAGGTTCAGGTGCGAATAACTTTAAACACACGACGGCATGAAAGCTCTGTGGAACCAAAAATTGCAACTTATGGACAAAATTTAAAAACTTTATGGTGACTTTTTAAGGACTCCTAATAATAAATAAAATAAAATAAATGTCTTGCACCCACTGCTTTTCAAACATTACATGATTTCAGCTGGCAAGCCTGCATGAAGCCATAAATAAACAAACATATATTTATGTATATCAGTCGAGTCTTGGTTGGTATGGCCTTAACTACAACACTACTCATTGGTAATCTGTAACCTATTACATTTCCAAAGTCACCTTCCAAACACTGAAACCCGCTGGCCAAAAAATTAACCATTTGCATGAACTAACCAACACCAGCGTCACGTCACGGGTGAAAAATGTGGCTTTTTTAAATTTGATTTTACAACCCCAGAATATTATCGTCAACTTTTAACTTTCAAACATTGCATTTTTTAATACCCAATAACGACACATTTACCCAAAATCATCCGGGGTGAAATATCTGCAGTTTTAGGGAAGAAAAAAAACAAAAACAAAACAACAACAAAAAAAACACAAAACGAAGTCACACCGCCTCCTCACCTGTTAAATAAAGAACAGTCCCTTACAAATGTAAAGCGACATAAAAGTCAAGTACAATGAAAATACAAGTACCTGAGATTTGTATTTAAGGAGAGTACTTGAGTAAATGTACTTAGTTACATTACACCACTTGTTATCGACACGATATGTGAGATACGGTCACAAATATTAATAAAACTATAAAAGCAAAAACAAACAGTACGTTTATAACCACAAATATGAGATACTACAAATGAAACATAACTGGAGATTTGAAAAGGTTTTAGGAAATTTATCCGCGTTCATGTTTAACTCTTTCGACCTCAGAGTCCGACTTTAATGAATGATTTAAGCATGAAAAGTAGTGTTTTACCTTTATTCGGGCTTCGTCATCTCGTCTTTAGGTAGAATAAATCATCATGTGAAGTTCAGAGGAGCTGCTCGTCTGTTTCGGTTTGTTTTTATCGGAGAAACTTCACTCTGTTTCCTCCTGAAGCCAAACACTGGATTTACGCTCACTTCCTGTTTATGCTGGTTACGTGGAGGCTCCGCTCTGATTGGCTGACAGCGGACCAATCACAGCGAGCCTCCGATTATCCGTCTGGACGTTAAAGTTTATTTATGTTTGTTTGTTTATTTATATCGGTGGAAAGTAAACAAAAAGTTGTACATTTACCGAAGTACTGCCATTAAGGCAACTCATTTATTGTACTTGTACTTTACTTGAGTTTTTCATTTTTTTTCATTTCAAATATTGCACGTTTGTACTTTCTGTGCAATTTAGCACTTAGCAATTTTGCTGTAATAAGCACATAAAGTCATTAAAATGAGCTCCATCTTATTTTTTTTTAAAAAATTCCTTTTATTGGTTACCTTATTTTTGTGGCCTTGGGTGCCTTGAAATGTGCTATATTCTGTAAAATGAGTACTTTTACTTTTTGGTACATTAAGTAAAATAATTCACACTTTTTTTCTTCTTCATCATTTTTAAACATTTTATGTGTTTTATGCTACACATAGCATCAAACATATTTTTATATTTATAAATATTTTACATACTAGTATTAAACATTGTAGCATAATATATATTTCACATAATAATGTTAAACATTTCAGCATAATGCACATACTTTACAATTTATATTTTTTTTACATACTTCTTATTTCTATTTTCTTCAAGAATTTCTTTTTTTCATTTTAGTATTTTTTAAACTACTTAAGAGATCTGAATATTTCTTTTTACCACTTTTTATTTATCATATGCAACAACAATTGCAGAGATGCGGTCATTGTCAATAAAAATCTAATGTCTCAGGATCCCTCCAGTGATGCTTATTAAATATGTTTAAAAAAGGAAGTAAAAACAAAATAGGAATCTAAACATAAAATACTGCTAATTAAAATAAGGATAATAAAAATACATAAAGTATGAATATGTATAAACATACAGAAGTGTAAACTGCTGTAAGTAAAAGTATATGAAAGTGAAGTGATAATATAACTGCACTTACTATGTGCCACTTTATACTGATCATGTTATTTTTTCTCAATAAATCAGACACATTGAGGAGTTTCTCTGCATTTTATTACATTTCTGCACTATAGGCTTTTTTTTGCATTGTTTTTTCACAACAGTGGCTAATTAATACGCAGCAATGTAACGGACAACAACAGTCAGATCGCGAGTTGTTGCTGTAAAAAAAAAAAGTCAAAAACTTGGACAAAGATGGACATGACAGCAATATCACAACGTCAGACACATGGGATGAAACCGCACACGACAGGGTAGCCACAGATTGGGTCGATTTCTCGTTCTAAATGTAAAATGTATAAATCACTAATTTTAGTAGCAAAGCAGAAATTCACTAACTTACGATGACATGTAAAAACGTCAGAATAAATAAATAAAAAAGTTTAATAATAAATAGAACAAATAGAAAAATACTTAAATAAATATACAAGAGCAGTAAATAAAAACATTTGACACAAAATAAAGTGCAATTTTTTTTTCACGTTACACAAAAAAAAACACAGATTAAAATATCGGGTTGATGTCTGCTGACCTCTACATCCTAACGGATAAAATCAAGATTTTTTTAAGCTCTGACTGAAAATTGATTTAAATGTGCATCCGAATTAATGTATGAAATGTACACCTGTTTTTCTTTATACTTTAGGACTTTTGGTGTGATGTGACGTCGACCACAAGGTGGCAGTCTGACACAAGTCTGAGCCGAAACTATCAACATCATTTTTCTGTGGAACAAACGAGACCTCAGCAGCTGCACTCCTGACTTTGTCGACTACTGAATCACTGATAAGGATGCTCCATTTTATGAAACTGGGCACTGTTGGATTGCATATTATCATACATTTAAGTGTAAACAAAAACAAAATAAATCACATCCCTAAATAAAAAGACTGGCACTTTCCATCACACCTAAAGTTACACAATATACGTCTGCATTTAAATAGAAAAGAGTGAGTGAAAGAGCGTTTCTAGCCTACTCTCTTATAAGTGCGACTTTCTTAATGTTTTCTTTACACACTTTATTCCCTAAAAAGAGTCTGAACATCCACAGTATTCTAAGGATGCACCGATTTAACAGCCGGTCATTGCTTTCTATGGAGGACAAAAAATGACAAAAGTATCAATAAATAAATCAATGTAGAAAAATCTAAATAAATAAATACAGAAAAAAAAAAAATTAAAAAAATAGATGCAGACAAAAATCATTTAAAAAATGAGAAAGAACAAAACATATATTTATTTATGTCCTGCTTTATCATTAACTTTTCTGTATTTATGTATGAATTTATCTATTTATTTCCATTTTTTCAAAATTTTTAGATTTTATTTTTGTATATTTACTTGTAGATTTATTGATTTTTTTGTATTTATTTATTTATTCCTTTCTATACATTTATTTCCAAATGTGGTTCTTCTTTCCAGTATGTTTTTATGTATTTATTTAATTATTTATTCCTGTATTTTTTTTATACATGTATTTATTTACGTATTGATACTTCAGTCATTTTTTTTCCTCCACAGGTATTGAACATTATTTGCCTTGTTGACTGCCATCCTACTGGTAAATAAGATAACATTCATGGATGATTGTAGCCAATATTTATCTGTTTTTCATCTATTTTTTGGCAGACTGAATGCTGTGTTGATTATTTGTGGTCTGGCTTTTTTGGGGGATATAGTAATTTCTGCACAAAAGAAGGAAAAAGAAAAAAAAAGCATCAGATACCGCACAAATTTTTGTCTTAAACATTGATGTCGTTATCGGTGCATCCCTAGTGTTTTCACTTAATAACCTTTAATATATAATTGCACATTTCACTACGATCAATGAAAACGTTTTAAACAAAATCTATTTGCTCGGCTTATTGCAGCCTTTCCCTCTGTCTTCTCTTCTTGTCTGGAGCACAGTGTAAACTCAGAAACTGGGGACACCAACAAAAAAAACAACAAAAAAACAAAAAGTGGTATTATTAGCACATTGCATAGTGTCCCTGTGCAAGTTCATCTAATCTACCTCTTTCTATTCCACTCAAATTCAGCCCTTAAACACATCTGAAGCACAACAGCTGATTCACCGAAATCCATCATCGCCAGCATTTTGGTCTCTGAGCAGCCCAGTCACCAGAGGAAAGTGTCGGTGTGATACGTTTCTGCAAACTACGAATATGTGCATTTATACGGTACGTATATATGACATCAGCGTTTCTTAGCAGTAAGTGAGCTGACGGTCGCTGGGAGGTGGAGGGGATGATGGATGGGACGACGTCTGCCCAGTTGCAGACCGCCATTTGAGACCAACAAATAACAAAACTTGGTTGTGTTTTAGTGAGTCGTTGCTGTGTTTCAATCAGCTTCATAGGCTTCAGACATGGCCGTTTTGTAGCGACCTGTCGGTGTGTTTTTGTTGGCTTTTTAGGTTTCAAATGTGGGTGTTTTGTAGCTATTTGTCAGTGTTTCCATCTGTTTTTAAGGCATCAAACATGGGTGTTTTGCAGCAACCTGCAGCTTATTCCAGTGGATGTTTTGCTGCAACCTGTCAGTGTTTCTGGTGGCTTTTTAGGCTTCAAACATTAATGTTTCATAGCAACTTGTTGGTGTATTTCCACTGAGTTTTTAGACTTCAAACGGGATGTTTTGTAGCAGCCTGTCAGAGGGTTTCAAATGGCTTTTTAGGCTTCAATCATGGGCGCTTTGAAGTGACTATTTCAGTGCATTTCCATTGGTTTTTAGGCACCAAATGTGGATGTTTTGTAGCACTTTGTCAGTGTGTTTACATTGGTTTCTATTCATTTTGTAGCCACCCATGCTGTGTTTCCTTTCAGTATAGTGACATGATAAACGGTTGTTTTTTTTTCTTTTTACCAATACATAACTACATTTCCAGCCGGGACTGTGCCACAAAAAAACAGGTATTTTAAGCCCAAACGTGATCTTTTCCTAACCGTAACCAAGTGATATTTGTGCCTAAACTGAATCACATGTTAACTTCAGTGTTGTTTCAACAAATCCGCTACATATAACTTACCAACGTGTTCTGCAGAAACTTAAAACACCAACATTTTTCTGGCGATTGGGCTCTTGGTCCTGTTTTTAGTTTGTTTGTTGCATTCTTCACTACATGATACACACCTTAACTCTTCAAATACAGGAAGTACAATTTGATCTGAACTGAACGATGGCACTGGAGCTGATCCGAAATGCGACTTAATGCCCATTTAAGACAGAATCCTCCGTGTTTACACAGTTTGCCAGTTGAAAGTTGTTCACAGTGTTCACCACCTTTAGGTCTGCTTTATATTTTTCAACTTCTTTTTAAATATTCTTTCATTTTCCATGTACAGACATGCATTAAGACATTTTTTTCTCCTATATACAACACATTGAACATACAGTACATACACGGGCCTACATTACGATACCATGTGCGCACCAACATGGCTGCTGCTCACATCTCGTGTGTCTACATGTCACATGTCATCTATTTGGTGTTATTTCTTCAGGCATTTATGTCTCCTCTCCGTTCACAGTTATTCATGATATGTCAGTGTGATGCTACAGTAAAAGGCATTACATGGGAGAGTCGGACTCTTTCGTATCACGAGTGATGCTTGGAGCTGCGACTTTTATCAGACTGGACCGAGCCGGAGGTCGCAGTCGGAGCTCCTCTGCGCCCGCCTCCGGACGAAGCCTCTGGTTTTCCCGCTGTGCTTCCTCGCTTCTCCTCGCTTGACTTGGAGGTGTCTTTAACCTTGGCGCCCTCTTGTGATCCCTTCATTGGCCCCAGCACCGTCTTGGCGACGCTCGTGAGCTGGGTGACAAAGCTGGCTTTATCTCCCGGAGACATCGGGCGAGACTTGCTCGAACAGGGCGAGGCTGCAGCAGAGGAGGGCGACATGGGGTACTCCTCCAGGACCTCCAGGTGCGCCCGCTCCTCCTTGGCCACACGGTGTGATACCTTCTCCGTTTTGGATCTGGCAGCAGCGGGCGCATGAGTTGCAGCGTGTATTTGAGCCTGCGTGGGGACCGGCGGTGCAGGTCCTTTGATTTTCGGTATCTCGGTTGCTTTATCGATGCTTCCTTTCTCCGCCGTCTCAGTGACTTTACGTGGTTTTGACTCTGCGGACGATGCTTTCTGCGTGTTTGTTTTTTCTGTACCTGCAGCACCTTTCACTTTCTCCTCAGTTTTCTCCGGAGCTTTAGCTGCAGGTCCGCTGTCCGTCTGGACGCTCTGATGCTTGGCTTCTTGTTGTTGCGGGCTCTTTGATGTGACGGGAGTCGAGCTTTTCTCGCCGAGTTTACTCTTGGATACCTCAGAACTTGACATTTTTTGAGGTTTGTCCCCCGGGCTCGGCTTGACCTCTGCAGTGGATGAAACCGGTGCTGGACTCACGGTACTCTTTAGAACCGCAGCGGTGGATAATTTTTTATCATCGGTTTTGGACTCAGCTTTAGCGGCGGCGCTCTCAGTTTTCGCCCCGCTGAGCTCTGCGGTCTGAGTGTCTTTCTCTCTTGTTGTGAGCAGAGTGTCGCGGCTGAGCGGCGACTCCTGCCTCCCCAGCCTCCTCACAGGCTTCAAGCCTCCGATCTCCCCTCCCATGGGGGGAGAGGGGGA
This sequence comes from Plectropomus leopardus, assembly GCF_008729295.1. NCBI lineage: Eukaryota > Metazoa > Chordata > Actinopteri > Perciformes > Serranidae > Plectropomus > Plectropomus leopardus. Next base: position 28,223,528 of record NC_056479.1, on the reverse strand, counting down.
GGACGACGATGAAGGAGATGGGGGAGCAGGTCCGTTCTCTCCTTCCATCTCCAGCAGACTCTGCAGACTGTGCTCGCAGTGGAAGGACTCTCTCCTGTAGTCTCCGTGTGCCACCTCCAGGCTGTGTTTACGTAAAGACACGCCGCCCGTCAGAGGAGAGGGCGACGACGATGATGACGAGGAGGAAGGTAGTATCGGCGCTCCTAACTTCTCTGCCGACTGCACCCGCTGCAGCAGGGGGGACCTGGGTGGCTCCGCGCTTTTGGGACGAGGGCGTGCGACAGGAGGCGAGGAGTGCAGCTTGGCGGGGAACACCTGCGTGGTGTTGGAGCTGCCGACCGTGTGGCCGGTGAGAGGCGGCGGAGAGGAGGTGGTGGGGGAGGGGGTGTGAGCCAGCGGGGACAGAGGGATGTTGCCGGCAGATTTGCAGCGCGCCGAGCGGTACTGGCGGTGCAGTTTGGGAGAAAGGCCGTGCAGCGAGCTGGGCCTCATGTGGTGAGAGGCTGCGGGGGAGTTTGGGGTGCTGGAGGCGGGGGAGCTGCTCTGAGAGGAGGTGCCTGAGGACAGCAAATAAAAGTTGTGTTCGCATCAATATATTTCAACATTTTGTTTCTGTGTGATGGATCAGAACAGAAGAGAGAAAATGGGATAACGGTGAGATAAAAGACATGAATTAAAGATGAATGTAATGCCCCCCGAAATTCTTCTCTGCTGACCTCTTGTGAGTAGTTATCCTCTGCCTCACTCAAACTGCACAAAAAAATCCACTAACACATCTGGCTTCTGTAATGCTGTGAGAGGCTTTTACACCCGGGTCAAATGATTCTGCAGTAGACGGGCTTTTATCGCCTCTGGCTCCGATCCGTATCGATGGGAACGCCACACCCAGGTGAAGTCGGCAGTTCCAGCTCCTTAACGGCGAGATGCAATGACGTACTGTCATTAATTACTGTCCATCTCCTCCCAAACAGCGCCAAATTACTCTACTAAGTTTTTCTGCACCGAGTTTGAAAGAAATACTGATTAAGTTAGACAGAGCAGTGGTATTTGACGCTTGTGAATGGGAACAGGTTGGATTTTTATATTTTGGCGCATTGCTGCATTCGTTGGCTCACTGATCATCAGAATCTCTTGAAGTTACACTTTTAAAGAGGATATCAGAGCCTGTTATACGCCCCATTTCCCATTTTTTAAATATATTATCTATACTAAGTGATTGTTTTCAGGACCATCAGAAAATGCCGACACACGTGGGCCTTCCACACTCACCCAGGTACGGGGATTCAGCCAGAGAGGAGCGGTACGTCTGAGTGGGCGAGCGGGCGGAGAGGCTGTGTGTCGGGGAGCCGGGCAGACTGTCTCCGGAGGACAGAGAGCGATTTAAAGAGGACAGACTCCGGCTGGTGTGGAGCAGGTTGGACTGTTTGGTGATTTTTCGGAACAGGGAGCTGCGCTTCTTCCTGAAAAGACAAAAGAATAATAATAAGTGAGGAGAGTAAAGGTATGTGAGGCATAAAACATTGTGTATTCTTGTAATAAAATGCATCTATTTTGCAGTAACGCACTCCTGTCCCTCCTTGGCTCCGGTCCTCTTGCTGCGCCGCGCCATCTTGGATTTATAGCTGGACTTGCGGGCAGGACCAACTTTTATAGACGTGTTCTCGAACGGAGTTGTCGTCACCGTCACCTTGTTTCCACTCTGTGGATTGTAAACATATATTTATGAATCCAATCATATCATAAGCAAACTTTATGTGAGTCATCTTATGAAAGTCTCAACTCCTTAATAAATATAAATTAAATATTTATTTTCTTGTGTTGAGACACATTTCACAGCCTCTTTGACCCTTTGAAACTTGAGCAAAGAGTTTATAAAGTGCTCTGACAAACAAGGCAAAGCAAAAGCAAGAAAAAGTTTTCCTTCAGAGGCAACATACCGATAAGGAATTATGGCCAGATGAAATTTAAAGTAGAATTAAATAAGAGAGAAACACTTGCACAACAAAAATAATGATAACGACCCACAAAAGAATAAAAGCCGTAAACACAGAAATAATATTACTAATAGAATTAAACCCCATTGAGACAGAATAAAAGAATAAATTAAAAAATACATTAAAAGACAAACTAAGATTAATTAAAATAGAAAAAATATAAATTAGTTTATTAATTAATAGTGACAAGAAAATTGCGTGAAAATGGTTTTAAAATAGAAGGATTATTAGAAAATTATACAAGTCCAAGAGTTACAATTATAATACTTTTTTTATTTAAAATTGTTTTACAGAAAAAAATAATAAAATATATGAAACAAATATATTTGTATCAGCACAGTCATTTTCTGATTTTTTTTTGTTTTGTTTGTTTTATTTAACTTTTTTTGTATTAATTTTCTGGTGATTTTCTTTCAACTTTTTTCACTAATTTTTGCAATTTTTTTGGGCCATGTCTTGTGAGGTTTGTTGCTGCTTTCTCCCTATGATGTTTTTTAAAGAAATCAAACCACTTTGCTCAAGGTTTTAATTAAATATCTAAGTTAGGTAGGCAGTGCTCACCTTCAGGATGAGCTCCACCACCTCCGTATGAACCAGACCGTGGACCGACTCCCCGTTTACGTGCGTGATGAGGTCACCAGCGTTAAGTCCGGCCTCCTGGGCAGGGCCTCCGTCCTCCACATGCTGTGATAACAACAAAAGACTTAATGAAACAGATTCATGTTTTTACACAGAAACCCTGTTTATTTCTATTTATTGCTATGGCGACAGCAGCGCATGTAGATGCAGTAGCCTGTAGTTCCTCAAATCCTTGCTACGTTTTTGTTATTTTTTGCTATACTTTTTCATTTTTTGACACATCAGCCCCTTCTGCTGAAGCACAACTTTTCTACGGTAGAGAAGCATTTATCAGCATCGGGAAAAGCTGTGTGGAGTTTGAACTGAATGCAGCAGACTGCGAGAGGATCCCCATGAGTATTTGCCAAGCAGCCAGTCAGACCAGAGGGGAGAAACAAAACCGAAAGCACCACACAAAGAGAGGGAGGAGAGCCAGTATCAGGGCGAGGCTGCCCCGACTTGGATCGATAGCTGTTCCTCTACCAAGACTTCTTCTGACTAATGTCCTGTCAAAGGACAATAAAGTGGATGAGATGCAATTAAGGCTCACTCAGCAATCGGAAATCTGGAGACTGCTCTGCACACATCTTTGCAGAGACATGGTTAACCCCAAACATCCCGGATAAAGCTGTTGCACTGGACAGGCAAACCTTGTTGGGAGCCAAAAGGACAGAAGACTCTGATGCAAATTCAAAAAGTGCACTGCAGGAATTGTTGCAGGAAATCTACCTTCTACCTTCTATCTGCAAGTTAAAGCTCTAAAAGCAGCAGACAGTATGAAATCGAGCTTAATAACTGTGGCAGAAATGTTTAAATTGGGCAATTTTTTGCTCGGCTCGCTCACCCAGACCATGTGATGCACGCTGTAAACGTCACTGTCTCCCATGTAGACTCTGATGGCTCGCAGAGTGAAGCCGTACTTCTTCCCCGAGCGGTGGATGGTGATCGGAGAGTGCAGGACGTTGACCATGGGAGAGTAGTCTCTGCTGGGAGACGAGTCACGGGAGGACGGGTTGGACGACAGGGAGCGAGGAGACATGGGGCTCGCCAGCGGGGAGGCGACGTGTTGCTCCACTGAGGAGACAAAGACGGCGTTCAGGTGACATCACAGGACTCATTTTAAACCTTGTTCATTTCGTCACATATCAGTGTTTACCTGCAGGGATGATGACAGACAGAGCCGTCGCAGAAGCAGATTTGATCACTTTGGTTCCTGGTCGTGAGGTTCGTTTCTCCCCTTCAGCTGAGAGCTGCTGGTGGCGAACCCTCCGCAGCACCAGGTCGGTGGTGGCCCCGCGGGGCCCCTGAGCGTCTGGAAGCCCCAGAACAGCAGCGCTGCCCGGGAGAGGTAGCGATGAATCTGCAGGTCTCAGAAGCTTCTCTGTGACATAGAAATGACATAAAACCCAACAGCTGATATGACTGATGGACTGACTGAGCTGAGACGGGGTATTATCTGTACCGGCATTTTATTTTAATTATCGTCGATCAAATTAATTAATTAAAAAATGCAAAGAAAGTGTCCGAAAGGGAGAAATTTTTACTTTGTAAAACCTTAGGGAGCCATGTAATTTTTAATTTTTTTATTTAATTTTTCACTTGACTTTATTATAAAAAAACACCTTTGATTAAGCATTTGCTAAAAAGATTTTAATAAAGTTTTGTGTTGGAGTTTGTAATATTCCCAATTCTAAATATCTCAAATTTTTTTTTATTGTAAACGCATATTGGTGCCAAATATCAGCTATCGGTTGACCCCACATATTAACCTGTTCTGAAAAATATATGACAAATTGTTTAATTGAAAATAAGGACATTAGCAAAGGGATGACCATGGATAATGACCTGGTTAAATCATTTTAGTGAGTCTCTAATCAGACATCTTCACAACAATAACAATAACAATAATTTTATTCCAAGACTAAATACTCTAAATAATTGTGAAAAAATCCATTTTTGGGGTCTGAAATCAACCGACATGGTACTTCCTCATCCCGTCTCACCTCCGGCTGTGACCCCGTTGCTGTCTTTCAGGAGCGTCCTCAGGTCGCTCTGCGAGGCGATGGCAGCCATGGCTCCTTCCAGAGACGTCCCTCTGGCCTTCACTGGAGGCTGCCTGCCGGGCAGCTCGGAGTCGACCTCCAGCGGCGAGGCCAGGCGGTGTGTGTCCATCAGGGCGGAGAAACGTCTTCGGGCCCCGGACGGCGGGCTGGAGTCGCTCTCCGTGAAGGAGGACTCAGAGCAGGATAAGCGCTTCCTGAAAACACAAGCCAGTCGAATTTATTACATCTCTATTACAAGTCGTATTTATTTCTATTTCATTCATTCTTGATGAATTTCAGTATTTGATATTAAACGATCTGGCGAGAAGACAGAAAAGGAACTGTTTAGAGGAAATGTCATCTTTTATTGTGTTTGGTCAATTATCTCTTTGGCAAACTTTTCAACTTTATGTGGCTGTAAACATTAACCCTTTGAAGCAAACTGGTTTGATTTCTCTCATAACATGGGAAGAAGGCAATGAGCAATGGAAGAAGAAATGATGCCAAAAGTCGCAAGATGTTAGGAAAAAGTACACGGAAATGACCTGAAAATTTGTCAGTTTTTTATAAAGTAAAATAAAATAAAGGACATGACTTGGAAAAAAGTGCTTATAAATTATAATAATCAACAGAACATAATTTAAAATATGTAATCATGATGATTTAAATATATATTTTCAAATGCTTTTTTGTCTTCTTTTTTTCCCCTGGACATTTTTTTCTAGTTTTTAAAAAATAATTTTCTAAATCTACTAATTTCTTGCATTTTGTTGAACATTTCTCACCAAGCTGCTCATTGCCTTTCCCCACATGTTTTTGAAAGAAATCGCACTGGTTTCAAAGGTTTAAATACTGGTGAAATTCATCTGAGAAGCATCTTGAGAAAAGTGATGTTGCTCCTGGTTTCAAATATTTTTTGCGGGCTGCTGCACTCACATCTCGGGCGATCCCGTCCTCCAGCTCTTGTCCCTGAGGGTGAGGCTTCCCAGGCTTTCTCTCTTGGCCACTCGGTCCTCTCGGGGGACCTTGTGCTCCCGCAGAGTCACGCCAGAGACTTTGTGCTCCAGCTGGGACAGATGCTCCATGCTGCTGTACACCTGCAGGCCCACACAGCAGAGACCGATGACGAACCACACGCATTTTAAACGCTTCAGACATGAAGATAAAGACAACCAGGAGGCGAGTTCGATGATGTCCGGTCTGACCTTGCTGAAGCGAGGGGAGCAGGATGAGAAGCGATGGATCTCCACGGGCTCGTCGTCGTTGGTGTCGTCCTCGTCGTATGACTGCACGTGATGGTAGCGCTCAGATCGGGCTGGTGAGGAAAAAAAACGAGATATCACAGCAGGGCTCATACACATTTTTACCAACACATTTCCATGATTTTTCCAGGTAAACTTTACAGACCATACATTCTCATAAACAATCATCGATACTTGTTATCAGGTCTTTTTCATTACCATATCGCAGCTTTAAAGAAATGTTTAAAAAAAACTGCATTTCAGAACAGGATTAGAAACAATTAGTGTTCATTTTACTGCAGATTTTTAAAGAAAATATGCCTTGGAAGGCAAGTTTTCTGTAAAAAATGTGGACCTTTTCCTTTTAAGAAAAAAAATTGGTGATGTTTTTTAACATTTTGGTGATTTTTAAAGAAAAAAAATGACTTTTTTCTTCTATAAACATGTTTGGAGATTTTTAAAAATTGCTTTTTTTCTTTAAAAAATTTTTGGGTGATTTTTAAAGTTTTTTTTCATAAATTTTGTATGGTATGAAAGGCAAGGTTTACTTTAAAAAAATAACCAAAAAATGACACCATTAAGTTTGTGAAACAGATTTCCAGGACTATATAGGATATATTTAGCTTTAGCTTTCGACTTTTCCATGTTTTCCACGTATGATCCCTGTCACAGCTTTACAATGCAACAGTGAACAGTGGCATTATTGTTTCTCTCTGTGCTCCTTTTCATACATCTCGCTTATATGAGACAAAGTGAAAACTCTTCCACATTTACACTCGTGGTAACACAGAGATTTTGTGGCAAAGTCAGTGATGATTCAGAGGACGCTGAGCTATTGTGATGAATAAGGTTTTCCCAAACTCCAGGCGATCTGTGGTCCGTGCCTGGAATCCCCTGCAGTCGACTTACTGTCAAAATAACTGGTGTCTTCCTCCGACTCCAGGTGAGGAATGAACTCTGCCTTCTGTCTCAGCAGGCTGTTCCAGTTCACCTCTGTGAAGAACGAGTGCTGCCGAACTTCAAAAGCACCACCTGAGGGGGCAGAGGACGGCCGAGGACGGGGGAGACAAAGACAGACAGGTTAATAACTGCAGCCCTGAAGCCAGCAGAGGCACTTTGACTCTGACAGACGTCGACTTATTTGGGTAAACTGAACCTGTGAGGCGACAGGCAGGACGGCAGTTAATGTTCTGGGTCAGTGATTCCCAACCAGGGGACAAGTGCCCCATCATGGTGGAGGGGGGGTGTGGAGGAGCTCAGGGAATTTAGAAAACTGAAAATTAGAAATTAAGATGTAAAGGGAAAAAAATCCACATACTGAGTCAACTGCACAGCTGATTTAGCATTAAAAAGTGTTTCAGTAAATTTCAGGAGAAGGTATCGAGCTCAACTGTATGGAGGAGATTTGGCTGCAAGAGTCTCTGTAGATTTTGGTATGACACGTCTCAGAAGTCTCACCACTCAGGAGATTACTGCTGCTGGAAGAACCACGATCATTTTTGTTGGGCATCTCCAAAAGTAAATGCGTTTTGGTGCAAGATTTATACAGAATTAGCGACTATATTTGGGACAACAATAATATTTAAGTGGGATAAGCTCCTTTGTTGTGTTCTACCTTCAAAACCTACAAATATTTAAACAAAATACTAACCTGGAATACTGAGCGTAGCTGCCCGAAAAGCAATTACAGGCTTCAGCCAGACGCCCCATCTATATAAAACTGGCATGATATAATTTATTAAATCTTTGTTGTGGAAAGAATGACTTTTTTAATATGGCGTCTGGAAACTAAATTTAAGGAAATTTGTAAAAAGTGGAAAATGTAAAGTTCCCCAAAATGCCCTGAAAAAATAATGATTACTAATAATGATTGTGTAACTGTTTTTAGTAACTGAAACCAAATAAAGCGAAAAAAGCCTGTTGGAAAGAGAGCAAAGACCTCTGAACAGTTAGCCAATAAGTAAAAGATAAATGGTTTGAAATAGTTAGCTTAAGTAATGGATAAATGGTTGAAATACTTAGCGAGAGTTGACAGATAAATGAGCGAAACTTCTTCCCCATCGAGTGGCAGCAGTACGAAAGCAAACATGATTAAATCAAAACCTTGGCATTTCCATGGCGGGAAAAAAGAAAAAAAAAAAGAACCACAGCTTTAAAATAAAATAAATACAACAGCGATCAATGAAAATGACTGTGACTTCAGAGCGCTGGTGTAGCAGACCGACCTGTGCCCAGTCGAACCAGTGGATTCGTCTGCAGCAGGGAGGAGATCAGGTGCTGGGCGTCAACAGGGAGAGCCTCGTCGCCCTCTGGCCACACTATGTCGTCTGCAGCAGAGAGAGGATGAGACGTGGAAACATATTTTTGATGAGAGTTGACGAATAATACTCGTCAAAGTCAGACCTTTGATCCCTCACCTGTGATGACCTGTCCGAACAGCTCCTCTGGAGTGTCTCCAAAAAAAGGCACACAGCCCACCAGGAACTCGTACAGGATGATGCCCATCGCCCACCAGTCCACCGGCTTCCCATAACCCTGACGAAGAATAACCTCCGGAGCGATGTACTCTGGAGTTCCACACACCTGAACGAGACAACGAGACAACGAGATACAGCAACATTTATTCAGCTGTTTATTGGATTTTATCGCTCAAAGTCCTTTCTGTGAATTACATGCAATCCTGTCCTGACTACAGGTTTGTGCATTTCTGAATAACCACTAACATTTAAGGCAGTGAGATGAGGGGTCAAATATGCCCCCCAATCATTTTCTAATTAATAAACAAAATATATTAAAATAAAGTGATTCACACTGTGAATTGTTTTTGTTCTTTTAGTATACATAAGGTGCCAGAGTGAAGAAAACAGCATCAAATGGAGCTTGTTGATCAAAAAAAGTGCCAGTGGAGGATCCCCAACACGCCCTGACAGGGGTCCTAGCTAAGCCCCTAATGTCTTAAAATCCTAGAAATGTCCTGAAATCCTAGAAGTGTCAACATCCTAAAATCTGAGAAAGGTCCTAAGCTCTGAGAAATGTCCTAAAATCCTAGAAACATCCTAAAATCTTTGAAATATCATAAAATCCAGGAAATGTATAATCTGTCTTAAAATCCCAGAAATGTGCTAAAATCCTAGAAGGGTCCTAAAATCCTAGAAACATCCTAATATTTTGGAAACTACCTAAAATCTCTTAAAATGTGCTAAAATGCTAGAAATGTCCTATCATCCAAGAAATGTCCTAAAAATCCTAGAAACATGCTAAAATCTTTGAAATGTCCTAAAATCCTGGAAACATCCTAAAATCTCTGAAATGTCCTAAAATCCGAGAAATGTCTTAAAATCCTGGAAACGTCCAAAAATCCTAGTAATGTCCTAAATTCTAAGAAATGTCATAAAATTCAAGAAACATCCTAAAATCTTTGACATGTCCTAAAATCCTAGAAATATGTGTCTTCTGCGACTGGCCCCCGGCCTCCTGTCATTTTGCAAAAGTGGCCCAAAGCAAAGAAAACTGAGCTCATCCCGGAGTCATCTACATGAAACTGCATGTACAGTAAATATAATCTGACCCTGCAGCAGACGCACATGCGCCTGGGACATGCATATTTCTCTCTGCAGATCACTTCAGGGATGCTGAGACGAGATGAAAGCCTCAGCGAGGGTTTTCATGTGCAGATGAATATGCACTGAATGCTAACCGATTTCTGGCCACCACAATGCAAACACGAGAAATAATGAGGCCGAGATTCAAAGCACGAGCAGAGAAAAGAAACCTCACCTGAAAGAGAAATTATTATAATAACTGAGGAAATACTGGCCTATGGTACTGCCAGCTGTTTTTTTGGTGCTTCAGATATGACTGGCACACAATGACGGGGAATATCTTTGCATCGAGATGAAGACATCAAAGGATGTTTCAAATTTAACTCCACATGGATCATAAAGAGTCTGTACTGTAATACAGACAAGAAGACACAATTTACAGTGGCACTGCATAATACGTACGGAAGCCAAGAGCTGCTGTGCTTGCAATTATTTTTTTAATGTTATATGTTATCTTAGCTTGGCTTTCAGGCTAATTTCACGTTTTACCAATTCACTGCTTTTTCGCATGTTTCTGAAGAAAATTCCACCTTTTTGTTCAGGTTTCAAAAGTTTAAATGCTGTCATTGTGTCAGTATTTTGAATGCTGTCTTTTTCATACCTGTTTATCCACGAACTCCCGAGTGTCCTTCTCTATGTGTCCTTCGTACAGGTTGGTGGTCAGACTCATCAGGCCCATCTTTGAAAGGCCGAAGTCTGTGAGCTTGATGTGGCCCATCGAAGTAATCAGGAGGCTGAGAATATAAAATACAAAGTCATACAAACTTTATTTATACTCTTGTAAAACAGCACTGAAATAACAAAAGTCTACTGATGTATTGTCACAGCTTTAATCATAATTTTTGCAATGGTTTAAATCAAAGAACTAACTGTGTCTTACTTGTCGGGCTTAAGGTCACGGTGCACGATGCCGTAGTTGTGTAAGTACTCCAGCGCAAGGACGGTCTCTGCAAAGTACATGCGTGCCATTTCCACAGGCAGAGCCCCGATGTTCTTCAGCAGAGTGGCACAGTCTCCACCTGCCAGCACAGTTCATTATTTGATTAGTCTCTCTGCTGACACGAGCAATTACCACAAACGTCTCCTGGTACCTTTTGTCCTAGAGACCATTTAAGTTTCCATTTAGGCTGATGAGTAACGCACACACAACAGTCACACGCTCAGCAGACCGTGCTGACATGAGTCATTCTGCATGACGTACACCTGCTCCTGTGCATGCACGTTCTCACCTTCCACGTACTCCATGACCATGCAGAGGTGCCGCCGGGTCTCGAAGGAGCAGAACATGGAGACGACAAACGGATTCTCTGCGAAGGTGAGGATGTCTCTCTCCACAAACGCCTGCTGGATCTGGTTCCGCAGGATCAGGTTTTGCTTGTTGATTTTCTTCATGGCAAATCGCTGCCGGGTCTCCAGATGACGCACCAGGTACACAGCGCTGCAGCAGACATTATTTTTTATCATGCAGTCACTGTGTTGTTTGTAAAAAAAACTGTGTGTGCCTAAATTACAGATGTAATTTAAGTTCTGCTCACCCGTACGCTCCGTTACTGATGAGCTTGATGGTCTGGAAGTCTGCTTCTCCTGGTGGTTTCATCGCTCTGATCTTACCCTGCGGAGCAAAAATCAGATATAATTAGGTATGATCCAGTGTTAAACTGAACAAAAAAACATCATAATCACTTTTTTTAAAATAATAACTTTATTTATATAACACCTTTAAAAACAGAGTTGGAGAAATGAGATACATGGCACCGATACAACAACAGAAAGCCAAACAGTCCTGCGACACAAACTGCCCTCTGGGACATTAAAATAAAATTGAATTGGTCATTTATTGGGAGAATCTTATAACAGAGAGGGGAGAGCTTCAGGAGGAGCGTGTATGGTCAAATTTTGCTGATTTTTTTTTAATTTTTATGTTTGTTTGTTTTTTTTTTTGCCTTTTCCAGGATTTCTGCCCACTTGTCTTTTCACGAACACCAATAAAACCACTCGTTTGCCACTGTAGCTCTGGTGAAGCACATTCAAACCATCTGCACAATAACTGTAAGGCGTCTTCAGGTCTGGACCACACCCCTCTCCCTGTAGTCTCATTTTTTGTCTACCCAGCCTTATTTTGGCATTTGGAGGCGTGCCAAATGCTAGAGGGTTGGCCAGGAGAAATCGAAGAGGGGGGTATGCTGTTTTTTTCCTTGTACTTCAGCATAAATAAGCTAAATTAGATGGATAAAAGCATGTATGCCAAGTCATTAGCAGATGAGGCAGACGTTTATGAGAGCAACAAGGACCTTGGCAGGCCAGACTTTAAACTGTCGCTCTGCAAAAAAACAAACAAAAAAAACAAAAAGTGAATGTTGTTGGAGAAATGGCCACATTGAGGATTAACCCTTTGAAACTTGTCTTTTGTTGTGACTGCGAAACATGAGGGGAAAAGGCAATGGGCAACATGACAAAACAAAGTCCTACGAATTGCAAGAAATTAGTAAAAGATGCCAAAAAAAGGCATAAAAACTAGATATTTTATTAGAAAATTATCAAAAAGCGAGAGGAAATTGTCCAGAAAACACAATTTAGAGTAGGCATAAATAGAAAGCCTTTTTTAAAAAAAATTTATTTATTCATTATTATTTATATATTTAATATTCATTTATTTATTTCATTGTGTTTGTTTGTTTTTGTTTGTGCTGCTGCTGAAGAGTCACCAAACTAACTTTTGTTTCTTTTAACAATGACAATAAAGATCTTACGGTATCTAATCTTATTACAAAATTAGCAATGCTTCACCTATAGGTGCACGACATCTAACCTCATTTGCTCAATAAAACACATACGTACATTCATACATTAAAGTGCAAACAGAATTGGTATATAAATAGATTAAAGTGTATGTATATTTAATTGTATATTTACAAATTATGCGACAGAAAAAATGGGTCACAAAAAATGCTTTTTTTTTCAATTTTTCAGGATTTTTTGGGGTCATTTTCTTGTTTGTTTCATTTTTTTTTACTTTTCTTCTTTCATTTTTTTGTCAGTTTTTTTTTCTTGTAACCTTTAAGTCATTTCTGGAAAATTTTGGGGCATATCTTTTTAAGCCTCCCATTGCTTTTTTTCTGTGTGTTTGAAAAAAGTCAAACCAATTTGGTTTCAAAGGCTTTATCTCGTCACCTCTGTCGAGTCGTCTGTTTCGGGCGTCAGCGGTCCCTCGCTGTCGTAACTATCGAGGTGTACCATCTCTGATGATGACAGAAACACGGTATTTTAAATCAGCTGTCAGTTAATCTATTTTCTGATAAGTTAAATCTGTGTGTTCGTGTCTCTCCTCACCTTCGATCGGGTCTCTGGTCAGTCCCAGCTGGCTGATGATGTAACGAGGGATGTCTGTTTTCATCAGGTGACCCTCCTTGGCGTGATCCTCCGCTGCTTCCAGCAGATGGTAAAACTCCGCGGGGTTAAACTCCTGCAAACATTGAGACATGAACACGACGTCGTCAGGTAGAACATTTTTGGAGCAGGTCCATCAAACACTGCACTAATGACATTAAATCCGACTCTGCAGGATGATCGAATTTGTGTTTGATAAATTGCTTCCAGATAAGCTGGTTTAAATGTAAATCAGAACATGTTTCCGTATCAGAGTGAAGCCGGCACGGCTGCTTTTAGCGGCTGATTGATGATTCATCGACTCTGGAGCGGCTCCAAGACCTGTTTCTGGAAGACACCGTCACTGCAGTCTGCTCAGCCTCAGGAGACACTCGGGTGGATCCAACAGACAGAACTCCGGACTCGGTTTTAGGACTGACGGCACATTAAAAGCTACTTTATGAGGTTTTTGTTTTGTTAAAGCTGCGTTCTTTTATGAGTGCTCCGATTAATAGATATATTCTGTGATTTTGAAACAGCAGCCCTCTGTAAGGGCTGCTAAATTCATTAATTTTCAGAAAATAGCAAAAATGATAAATTCCACAGAAAAAGCCCAGTATGACAATACGCAAGAACAAAACACCCTCGGCGTGCGTCATCCATCTACAACGCTATGTTACAGCGGCATTTATGTGTGTCAGAAAAAGTCTGAAGAAGAAGAGGAGGAGGAGAACGTGGACGTGGCTCGGAATGACAATTTTGCAACAAGAGCTTGAAGCTTTCATGAGGAACTGCGAGTATTTAGCAGAGTCACGCTTTAGCCTGCAGGCTCCAACAAAGACTTCATGAGCTTAATATTTAGTATTGCAGAGGAGGGTTATATTGATTGTGTCACTGCTGCAGCTCCTGGCTGTGGGGTCGACAGATTATCAGCCTGGCCGATTATTGGGGCAGATATTTGGCATTTTGCAGATTCTTTGTATCGGCATTTTATTTTAATGATCACTGATGAAAATTAATTAATGAAAAAGTGCAAAGAAAGTGTCAACATGGGAGGAAGTTTTACTTTGTAAAACCTCAGGGAGCTTTTTTTATTTATTCATTTTTTATTTGAATTTTCACTTGACTTTATAAAAACAGTTGCTGGGAACTCTATGATGTTTATGATGTTGAGCGTTTCAGTTTTGATATAACATTTTATATGGGCATTTTAATAAAATTTTGTGCTGGAGTTTGTTTTATTCCAAATTATAAATATTGATGAAAGATTTGTATTTTTATTGTAAATGATATCGGCTCTAAATATTGGGTATGGGTCTCATTAAATACTAATAATCGATATCGGCTTAAAAACCAATATCAGTCGACCCCTTCTGCTGATCCAAACCTGTTTACTAATGGTGTCAAAACATGCAATGGAGCGCACACACACACACACACACACACACACACACACACACAAAATAATACAGCTGCAGCGATATGCAAAAAAAACGAGGGTGGAATTTCATCGACGAATCAATTCTTCATGTCTCTGTTTCAGCTGTCGCTCATAATCAGAAACCACTTGGCTGTGACTCATTGAGTGGGACGCAAGACTGTTATAAAACAGTCATCCAGAACAACAAGCAGCTACACAAACACACACACACACAGACATGCTCCGACTTGTAATGACACCGTGGTCACGGTCTGTCTGAGTCAGGCTGGAGGGCGGCCCAGCAGCAGGGGTGCCTGCGCTGGTATCAGTCGTTCGGTGGCGAAGCAAATTTTAATCTAAATGCAAATGTGTTCTGCGTCCAGACGGACCGGGCCGGCTCTGTTACTTCAGCTTGTTTTGATTTTCTGCTCCCGCTGTGCGACACATCAGAGCGCCTAAATGCTTTTAATGGGCTAACAAATGAGTCTCTGTGGCCGTGTTTATCTTAAGAAAATCAATTTAAGTCACAAGAGGGACGGGAGCTGTGGGACGTTTTGGGATGAGGGGCGGGGCTGGATGAGGATCGCCGCAGGATGCAGGATGTGATCTTACCAGACACTCCAGAAGCCTGGCAGGCCGCGAGATGACGATGAGGAGCTTCTTCGCCAACTCTGTGACGAAGGCGACCTCGGAGCTCTCCGAACGCTCGAAGGCCTGACAGACAGACAGACAGACAGACAGAAGATTCACATTAACGACATTTATAAAATACCATAAAATACAGCAACCGACACAGCTCTGCAGTCAGTTAACCCTTCGAAACCTGGATCCACATCAGTTTTCTTTGTGCTGAATTCAGATGCCTTTTACAAATATTAAAACCTTTGAAACCTGAGCAAATAGGTTTAATTCTCTTTGTGAATATGGAAAAAAGGCATTGAGAAAATTGGAACATATTAAAAAATGTGACAAGAAGAAATAAAAATAAAATAACAATAATAATAGATGAGACTTAGATAGCACTTTTCTAGGTGCTCAAAGACACGAAATGCAAAAAAAAAAAAGTTTACAACATTTATTTATGAACTTTTTTATCTTAGGGACAATGAGCAGAAAAAACAAAAACAGATAAAACGCAGAAAAGTATGAGCTAATTGGATGTTTAAAGAGTCAAAGCAAATTTTCACAATTTAAGGTGAAAAATAATGTTTTACAAAAAAGAATTGAAAGACATTTTTAGAAAACTATCAAAAAACATGGGACATGGGAAAAAAATTCCCCAAACTTTCTGTGATTATTGATATTACATATTCAAAATATGTAACACAATATCACCTTTTTTTCAGGTCATTTGTTTTTGTTTTTACTTTCCTTTTTTGCTAATTATTTGTTAATTTTCTTTGTCTGTAACTTTTCACTAATTTGCTGTAATTTTATGGTCATTTCTCGTGAAGTTGCTCATTGCCGTCTTCCTAAGTTTTGGAAAGAAACCAAGCCGATTTGCTCGGCTTCCAAAGGATTAAAAAGACAGACAGAGCGACAAAAGCTTCAAACAGCTGTGACATATGAGAATATCTGATCATGAAAAAACTCAGCAGACACAATCAAACCAAATCCAGGCAGCCCGGAGTTATCGCAGCGATCTAATCAAGCCGTCAAAATGAGGTTTCTGATGAAAATTGCCTGATTGCTGTTATCTGCTCCGAGCTCAATTAGCCTGCGTTCACTGCGGCCGTCTCAATCTCTCACAGAAGGTGTCTGAATGGCATCGGAAGACCTGAAATGAATCTGTCCATCAATAAACCTTTAACAGGATCATTTCACCACAGTCAGCAGAGCACAGATGTATCTGTTTCTGTCTCTGTTAGCTATGCTTTAATAAATCCAGCCTTCATTTGTGATCCAAATCATGGCTAGATATCATTTCAAGGTTTTGATACCTGAGTTTTCATTGCCAGAATGTTTTTATAAATATTTTTGACTCCTTACCTTGAGGAATATATTTTTTAACAGAGGAAGAAAGTTATCAAATGAGACTAATTTTTATAAACCTTAATTAATAGATTTTATCACCACATGAAGACTTTCACCGTGCGGACACTTTTCCCCCCAGAGCTTCACCTTCAGGTGGGGAAAGACCGTGCGTCAGGTGAGAGAGACACCGTGCGCCACGGGGCTTCAGTGTTACGTGAGAGAGAGAGAGAGCCCTGTTTCGCTCCAACTCCTTGTCAATAATAATCACAATCATAATTATTCATAATAACCAATTTTAGTTTATTTTACAAAAAATAATTTTACAAATATTTTTAAACTTTTTAAACATTTTTTTGTTTGATTTTGTTGTTAGTTTTTTTTTTTTGCTTAGTTTCGGGTAATTTTCTGTATCTTTTTCACTAATTTCTTGCTGTTTTTTGGCCATGAATTGTAACTTTTTAGATTTTTTTTGCTATTTTTGGGCCATGTGTTATAACTTTTGGGCCATGTCTTGTTAAATTGCTCAATGCCTTCTCCACATGTTGAAAGAAATCAAACTGATTTGCTCAGATTTTAAAGCTTTTTAAAAAAGGCACCTTTCAGGAAAAGTTTAAAGTTCTTATAAATTCTGTAATTCTTTTAAGACATATTAATATTTTTCTTCAAAACTGTAATTTTGTGTTTGTATTTTTGTATTTGGTGCTACTGACACATGCACCCTAAAGTTATCGATATAAAGCCCTGAAGCGAATGTAAAGTTATGAGTGTTTAGGGGAAGTCCGATGTCTTCATTGCTCTTATGTGAGTTTGTTGACATAAGCTGATTATTTATTTTTTCAAACTCACATCCTGCAGAAGTTTCTCGAGGTTCTCCTGCAGCTCGAAGAAGTAAACAGAGGTGATGAGGCCCTCTCGGGATTTGGCCAGGCAGTCTCTGGACAGCTCAACGATCTGGTGGTGGATGAAGCTGAGGACTCCGTCGGCCAGCGGGAGAACGTTTTCGGGAGAGAACGCCTGGATGAACTCGGCCAGCCTCCCCTCCATCTGTGCCGTGGCCTGAGGGGAGGACGAAAGGTGGGGAGAGAACGGGAGCAGTGCGTTAGAGACAGAGGACGGGGAGTGGAAGTAGAAGCGACAGAGATTAACTTTAGAAAAAGATTGAATTTCTTCAGAAAGACTCGGAGGTATGTGACAGAAAGTTGAGAAAGTAATTTCATTGTGGCTCACACAGTGCGGCTGCTGCTTTACACCGACGACTTTAACGTCATTTGTTCCATCTGACTTGTGTGAGAACGAGCCCCGAGAGCTTTTACCTCGAATGAACTCCAAACTATAATGTCCAATTTCCTAAGGCTCGATCTTATCTCTGTGGAAACCGCCGGCCCGTTTCCTTTTGATACAACCTCAGACCGCAGCGAGAGAGTGAAAGGAAGAAAAATTTTACTGTTCGGAGCCGTGACAGTATTTCTAAGAGACTAAACTTAATTTTCTCTCTGACAGGGTGAACGTATCGCGACTCGACAGTGCCACATAATCTTGTTTGCTATGCTTCAGCAGCCTCGGTTATTTTTTCCTGTGTCTGTGTTTTGGTTACGACTGTGTTTACTGTGTATTTGTTATACACAAATCTCCGAACATGCTCGATCATAAATTATATCCCCTTTTTATTCTCTAAAAATATGAACTCTGACTAGATGGGATTATTGTGGTTTGAAAGATTGGTTTAATGCTGTGCAGGCTTAAGGATTTGCTCACTGTTGTGTGTATTTGTATGGAATATGATGTTTATCACAAAGCAGCTTTGTGTGTGTGTGTGTGTGTGTGTGTGTGTGTGTGTGTGTGTGTGTGTGTGTGTACGTGTGTGTCTTTCTCACCTTTGGAAAACGCTCTTTGTACACATGGTTCATCATGACTATCTCGTTGTCGTAGCAGGAGGAGGAACGTCCTGGGCTACGGGTACAAAAACACATAGAGTACAGTCAAAAACATCTTTTAAATTCAGTTATATTCTGTATTCTGTGTAGAAAAGAACAGAAGTGTATGTTTTGTTTTAATATTTGGGGGAGGGGACACTTTTTTTGCATGAATTTATGGTGTAAGTTTCTTAAACCCTTTGGGCCCACTCTAATATTACACATACTCATATCACAAAAGTTAAGCATTAAAAATATTATACATTAATATGATTTTCGACTTTGATTGAGTTAATTTTTTTAACCAACATCAGTCCTAATCATTAATGTCAAATATTCATTAATTACCAGAATGTTAACCCTTTCAATGCCAGGTTTGTGTCATGATGCCACTATGTTTTTAGATGAAAAAAACAAAACAAAACATAAAAAATGAATCATTTTCAATATACTACATGCTAAGTAGATTTTTTTTTATTATCACAATGTAGGATATGTAAATCATTAGCGGCAACATTGATTTTTATACATTATTTTTAGTGCAGTGTCAAATACTCACACACAGTGTGAGTTTATTTGTTCAAATATCATCAGTCCTAATCATAAATGTCAAATATTCATTAATTATGAGAATATTTACCCTTTAAATGCTAGGCTTTTGTCATGATGCCACTATGTTTTTAGATGAAAAAAAAACAAAACACAAAAATGGAAAACGCCAGGGATATGTCAATAATTTTGTGGCAACGTTAATTGTGACAGTGCACCTTACATGATCATCACAAAGAGGATTTTGCCAATGACGAAGTTATGAGATCTGCCAGTTGGTTTTTTTTTAACATTTAACAAAATATAAATATGACTAACTAGTTTGCAACCAACAGAATTCAGATATATAGCTCAGTTTACTGAAATTGCTAAAACTAGGAGAAATTGATTTAATTTAACTTGTCATTTTCAAGTTGCAAAAATTCCCAATATTAAGTAAATATAACTAAATTTTAAGTAAACTTAACAATTCAATATAAAGTAAACATCAATTAGAATTAATAGTCATATTAACTTACATTTTTTAAGGCAATCAGTTTCGTAGATGTGTTAAAGTGAAATAAACTAGTCAGATTCTGCAGTGGGGTCGATGTAGGTTTTCTGCCTCTCGAGCAGAAGTGAATGCCAAAGTCTTTTTTCTCTGGTCATGTAGCACCAATTTAAGAAGTATTTGGATCTTTCTACTGCAGAGGCAGCCTAGTTTTATAAAAACAAAAACAAAACACCTTTCCAAACCAGTCATACCAAACCAAAGAGGGTGTGGCATTATTTCTACATTATTTACAAAATCTCATTTTAATGATGACCTTGCTTAAATTTACATACTGACTTTCTCTATTTATTGGTTCAGTTCATGTATTCATCAAATCTTCAGGCAAAATTCAGGTTACATAAAAGCAACAACGAGCCAGTGGGGGCAGCCCCTTTAAATCTGCTTTAAGAGAGTCCTTTCAAAAAGAGGATCGTGCTTTTGGGCAGCTGTAGCTGCCGTTTAATCTCATGGGTGGTGCTGCTGCTGCTGACCTGAGGCTGCGGGAGCGCGGGCGCATGTGGGGCGAGCAGCGGCCCCCGTCATCATCCGTGATGCTCTCGGTGCTGCCAAAGTGCTTGGATAAGAAGTGGAGCTCGTCCATGGTGGGCTGGTAGGGCAGCTGGTGCAGCCGCTCCTGAGACGAGCTGGACGACTGCAGTGAGGGAAGAGGAAGAGGAGGGGAGGCCGAGGGTGGAGGAGGAAGAGGAAACAGACGAGGGAGGGGGGAGGATTAGGAGGGTGAGGGAGAAGTTGGCAGATGAGGGAGAGAAACAAGGATATTACCGTGGAGCTCATGACGTAGCTATTAAAAGCCAGTCTTAAATTAAATTTCTTCAGGTAATAATGGATAATAAACTATGCTGGAAACCACATATAAATTATATCAAGGCTAAAAGACCAAAGTCAAATGTAATATTATTTTAAGTCAAAGATCTTCTGAGACACACTTCATTACATACGTAACCAGAAAAAGGTTTGTTAATTTGAAAAACAAAAAAAAATAAAAATGATAAAGAAAGAAACTGAAATTTCAAGTTTTGATTTTGAATTATAAAAAAAAAATAAGTCTAGGAGAAGGTGACTTTAATTGTCAATATAACTTTTTTGTAGTCTATAGCCTATATTACCTTTATGCATTATCTATTAGATTTTATATTCTTTTGAATAAATTATTTATCTTT
Organism: Plectropomus leopardus; assembly: GCF_008729295.1. Taxonomy (NCBI): domain Eukaryota; kingdom Metazoa; phylum Chordata; class Actinopteri; order Perciformes; family Serranidae; genus Plectropomus; species Plectropomus leopardus. The sequence continues at coordinate 28,203,096 of NC_056479.1, read as the reverse complement.
AATTTTCACTTATTTATAATTTCATATTTGACATCTTATTTTTTCTGTTGGATTTTTTACATTTTCAGGCATTTTTAAAGTCTCGAATGTCCGCTCCGCTCTCATTCTCCGCTGGTGTCCCCACCGGTTTCCTCTCCTCTCTCAGTCTCAGTGTAAGTGGACGCTGTACTGAGTGTTTTCATTAAAGTCTGGTTTTAGTTGGATCACGTGACAGCTGCTAACACTTTCTGACCCAAACAGCTGACCGGCGGCGGATGAAAAATGTCTTCTAGCTGCGCATGCGTGAAGCCGCAGTAAAGTGAATCCATAGAAAATGAGAAAATAAATTATTAAAAACAAGGAACAACAGAAAACTGACTAGTTATTTTGTTTTAGTTTTCTTGTTAATCTGATTTTTCCTTTCAAGCAAACAACGAGAAAAACACACGTCTTTTTTCAATATTTGGTTTCTACAGAAAAACAAAAAACCCCAAAATTCTCACTTGTTTTTTAGTTTGCCAGTCAGAATTGAATAATTGAATGAATGGACGATACACGGTCCTCTGTTGTTTGTATTTCCCTTTCATTTGCCGTGTTTGAAATAAAGATCGAACCAATGTTTAAAAAAAAAAGTAAAGTAAAGAAAAAGTACCAGAAAATTAAAACAAACTGAAAAAATGTAGCAAAGACACAAATCAACATCAACTGCCTTCCTTATTTATCCAGCTAATATAATAAGTGAAGCAACTAATAGATCAATTATTACATCTGCAGCCTCGAGGACAGCACCGATAACAAACTGCAAATTTAAATGTTAATGAAGGCGTCCATAAGCTTCAGTTCAGACCCATCAATCTGTCTCACCTCCTCATTTGCCTTTATCAAAGCTACGAGACCTGGACCTCCTGCACTTACGTTGCTAACCGACAGATCAATCGTTAATCAATCACATGTGACAGACTAATTGAAGACGGTCAGACTTAAAAGGGTGGATGCAACAGGACTGGAGACTCAGTTTTTCCTTGTCTGTTTCAGGCTTGTCCAGGTTTTTCTACTGACTGTGTTGAGGTTTATCGAAGTTTTTTTCTGCTTTTTCCCAGAATATTTTGCAGTTAAGCATGCAGACTCTCAGTGAATTATGAAGTTACATTTGATGGTGTAATTTTACGGTTAATGTTCATAAAATAAGAAACAATTTAATCTATTTCATTACCTACTTAATGGTTCCCATTGTTTTATTATTTTAGCTAACTGCTTCAACTATTTTAACCTTCTTTTTACTTTTAGCTAAATATATTAATAGTTTCTTTACTACTAGATAAGTATACTAACTGTTTACATGCAGTGCATGTAGATGCAGCAGGCTTTAGCTCCTCGAATCCTTGCTATTTTTTTTAATATATTTTGCTAAAATTTTCTTCTTTTTTTGACTCCATGGCTCCACGTTCTGCTGAAGCACAGCTTTTCCACAATAGAGAAGCACCTATCAATAACGGGAAAATTTGTGTGAAGTTTAGACTGAATGCAGCAGACCGCCTGAGGATCCCCATCAGTGGCATACGCAGAGCAGCCGTCAGACCAGAGGGCAGAAACGAAACTGAAATCGCCGGACGAAGAGAGGGAGGAGAGCTGGCATCAGGGCGAGGCTGACTCGACTTGGACCCGAGAGCTTCTCCTCTACAAAGACTTCTTCTGACTAATGTCCGGTCACAGGACAATAAAGTGGATGAAATGTGACTGAGACTCAGCAACAGGAAATCAGAGACCGCTCTGTGCACATCTTCACAGAGACATGGTTAACCCCTAACATCCTGGATCAAGCTGTTACACTGGATAGGCAGACCTTGTTGGGAGCCATAAGGACACAAGACTCTGATGCAAATTCAAAAAATGCACTGCAGGAACTGAACGATGCCACTGGCAGCAACATCACCAAGCAACTGGACGGCGTCTTCATAGTAGCTGCTGATTCTAATCAACTCATCCTTCAACTCCAAATATCTAGCAAATCAAGGACAAATGTACTTTTGTTTTTTAAACTTTGTTTAAAAAAATGACTAATAAATCTACTTTCTACTTTCTATTTCAACTGTTTCATTACTTTTAGCCAACTATTGGAACGGTTTCATTATTTTTAGCTAACTATGAAAATCGCTTAGTTGCATTTAGCCAACTATTTTATCTGTTTTGTTACTTTTAGCTTACTATTTTAACTATTTTTTAAAACTATTGAAATGGTTCAATCATTACTTTTAACTATTTCAACAGTTTCATTATTTTTCCTAACTATTATAACGGTTTAACTATTATATCTGGTTTTTCGCTTTTAGCTTACTATTTTAACTGTATTTAAACTCTTTTTTTTTTTTTTTTTTTTACATTTTTTAATGGTTTCATCATTGCTTATAGCCAACTATTTTCAAAATGTCTTTACTTTTGGTAACAGTTTCATTACTTCAAGCTATTTTCATAGTTTTAATAGCCTACTTTTAGCTAACTATTGTAAATGTGTGATTACTTTAAACTATTTACACAGTTTCTTTACTTACTAGCTGACTATTTTAAGAGTTTCACACTTTAAGTTAACTATTTTCAAAATGTCTTTACTTTTGGCTAACTATTTTAACAGTTTCATTACTTTTGGCTGACTATATCAAATGTTTATTAATCAGTTTCAGCTAATTCAACTGTTCATGTAGCGTATGTAACGTATGACTTACAGCTAACAAATTCTAGTTTCTATGTTTCCTTAGTTTCAACTCACTCAGGTTGACAGACAGCTTATTGCCAAAAGATTTTTGGCTGTTTAGTTTTCTCCTTAAAACATTATGCAAACATGTTTTTTAATCAAAACATAATTCATATTTTCTTGTGTTTAGAGTGATGCTATTTACCGTTGAGCTGGGAGTGTTGGTGCCATATCCAGAAGAGGGCAGAGACGCTAAAGACCACCGTCGTCCGTCCGCTCTGCAGAAAACACAAATGTCACATCACTTAAAATCCCAATGTGATGAATGCAATTCATCATAAAATCCAGATATTAAGAGCATGGCTGTATCAAGCCTTTGTTGCAGAGGATATTCTGACATGTCACAGCAGAAAAAGTATAGTCATAAAGGAGAAAATTAATGACTGCTGAATTTCATTAATGCATGCTGGCTCAGTGTCACTCTCAGATGGGCACTTATATAATAAAGCTATTGTTAGTGTGGAAAGTACCACCTGTGCTTCCCTCTATGACAAGTCAAAATGTCTGCTGTGAAAAAGGTCTATTATAATAAGTATATTTATTATTCTGCAGCCTGAAGAAAAAATAATAGATCAATGATTTTTTTGTTAAATGTGAAATAATAAATTTGTGAGATAAAATCCTGACAGCCTTCAACTCAATTTCAGCTGCACTAATGAAATGTCATTCAGCGGACCAATGACTTATAACACCTCTAGTGTGTCCCAGGGGGCCTTTTTTCAGCGAGGAGAGCACAGAGGACTCATCCATTGTGCTCCTGTGCACCTCGCTCGCGCAGTGACAGGCAGGCAGTCGGATCTGATGAATGAGGACAGAGGATTTACACTCCCAACACCGAGTCTGACCGAGGAGACAGAGGTAAATAACACTCTAATTGGCCTCCTTACATACATCTCTGCCTACAGAGAGTGAAGGATCACACGTCTTCATGCATCCATACTGCTGATCACTACTACAGTCACTTTGGCTTCTTTAAATATGGTTTAAGGGCTTCAGAAAAGCCACAGTTGTTGAGTTGTAGGACCTGGCTTGTGACTGTTTATCCCCCAAATGTGTTGGATGCGGTTGAGGTCAGGTCTCAGGTTTCAGGTTTTTCCACACAAAACTGGAGAAAACATTTCTTTATGGACCTGGTTTTGTGCATGTGGCATATGCTGCTTTTATGTGCACCTCAGAAATATAATTTTTACGAGTTACGAGCACATGAACTGCCCTAAAAAGTCGTAATTATGAAAACTGTGAAATTTCAATTACACCCAAGTTGCAGAGTGCGTGACATTTCAGGGCAGCAGAAATGGAGAAAAGCATGGAAACAGTACTAAAAATTGACTGTAAAAAACATATATATTTAATATATCATTTACTTTTAGTAGCTGCATACTTTAGTATATGCCTCTATTAGCCATTACAAGCAAGCGTGTACTGATCAGTTTCGATTAACACAACTGTTTCAAAATCAAGTTGAGAAAACTTAATTCATTCATGTTGTACCAGTTGAGGTAATGATTTTAGTTGGTTAACAATTCTTTTTTTTCAGTGTATAATCTCTTTAAAACTACCAAACTCCTTTGACAAAAACAGTAATTTTACCTCAAGAAAGAGGAGTTTGTCTTAGTATTTGGATGAAATGTTTATTAGTTTAGTCACACATCAGTCATTTTTATCCTTTATAGTTTTAGTCCAGTTTTAATAGTTGGCAAAGCAGTCCCTGAAAAGTAATTTCTTTTACTCAAAATGTTTTTTTCTCTTTAAACTAGTCAGATTAGGCTAATAACGGTATCAGAAAATGGAGTGAAATCATATATCCAAACTATGCATATCTATGTACCCGAATGCATCCATAAATGTATGTCATACACTGACATACAACCATGAACACATTCAAAATGCTAATAATACAACTGAAGAACACCCAAAAATGTTGTCTATCTTTTGTTTAAAGTGTTGAACTGCAATTCATTTTTACATATTTACAAACTTGCATTTCTCCAGGAGAGTTTTTTTTACAGGTACAAACTTATTGATCATCATTCGAAAAGCTAAAAATCTCATTATTTGTCATCTCAAAAACCTATGAGACCACAAACAACTCCAAATAACTACCTGATAAAGGTAGCAGCAACCCATGTTCTGTGAGGTAAAATTACTGTTTTGGTCGATGGAGTCTGGTGGCTTTGAGAGATGATAGAAAACAGCTTCAGTTTCCCATTAGAAAAAGCTGTCTGACTGCAAGATTAAGCAGTGGAAATATTCAAAATACAGTGTACACTTAAACTGACATTTGTGCTTTTAGGTGGCTAAAATCGTTTTTGCTGCTGCCAAATTGTAATTAAGGTTGTAATTAAAAGCTGCAGAAGCACACAATAGTGTGTGGACAGGCGGATTTAGTGTATGAATGCATACTTGTAATGAATAAAGCAACCTAAAAACCTTCTGCTTAAAACTAAAATATAAAAACACTTCCATGTCAAGAAATGCACACGTTCATCCGCACACACACGCAAACACACACAGACACACACAGACACACAGTGTCAGCAGAGCAGCGTGAACAAACACACAGACACTGTGGATGTAATGGCTTGGCCGTGTCATACATGAGTCAGCCTGTTACACTGCGGGTGCAGCGAGAGGCTCCCTGCTCCCCAGGATGTGTGAGACCTCACACAACAACAGATACACACCTCCTCTGTCCTCTGATGCTCACTTGTTCCCTCTCCCCCCCGCCTTTGTCTCACGCTGACCTGACTTCTGTTTGTCTGTCTCACTTTCTGTCTCTCTCACGTCTCTGGCACAAACACAGGCGAGAGTCAACATGTGAAATCACACTGAACATATGTAGAGATGTAAAGCAGAGACCTTCTGGAGGAGGCGAACGAGAAGTGTGCAGGGTTGCTGGGAGAGAAATTTCGTGGGCTGTCCAGAGGGCTGCTTCCTGTTGGGACAACAAGACATTCAGAGACGATGAGACTTAAAGGAGGGAGACAAAAATGTTGGAAAAGAGGATGTAACGAAAACAAAGCACACTTTAAAGATTCAACTTACGGCCCATGGGCCGAATCTAGCCCCCTAACCATTTTCTAATTCAAAATAAAAAATAAAGTGATTCACACTGGGAATTGTTTTTGTACCATCAGCATACATAAGGTGCCAGAGTGTAAAATTCCTCGAAATTCCTAAAATACTAGGAATATCTTAAAATCATGGGAATATACTAAAATCCTAGAAATGTCCTAAAATCCTGGACACGTCCAAAAATCATAGAAAAGTCCTGAAATCCTGGAAAAGTCCTAAAATCCTAAAAATATCCTAAAATCCTGGAAAAGTCCTAAAATCCTGGAAAAGTCTTTAAAATCCTAAAATCCTAGAAACACCCTGAAATCCAAGAAATGCTCTAAACGTCCAAAAATCATAGAAAAGTCCTGAAATCCTGGAAAAGTCCTAAAATCCTAAAAATATCCTAAAATCTTTGAAATATCCTAAAATCCTAGAAATGTCCTAAAATCCTGGAAAAGTCCTTAAATCCTGGAAAAGCCCTGAAATCCTAGAAATGTCCTAAAATCCTGGAAAAGTCCTTAAATCCTGGAAAAGTCCTGAAATCCTAGAAATGTTCTAAAACCCTTGAAATATCCTAAAATCCTGCAAACAGACTAAAATCCTAGACACATCCTAATATCCTAGAAAAGTCCTAAACTCCCAAAAAAAACCCCATAAAATCCTAGAATGTCCTAAAATACTAGAAACACTTTGCGTAAGCGGCCCTCAGGCGGGCAGAGTGTCCCCTGTCCCCGTCCCCGGTCCCCGCCCCTGTGATGTTTCACAGTAAAACTGTCTCACACTGATTCTGTGGTTCAATACGACAGTGTGACTATTCATAATCATCAGAGAGAGTTTCAGAGGGTAAAAGGCTGTGAAATTGATTATGTATTTTTTCCAAATCATAAAGGCCTAGCATTGATTTTTAGACTGATGAATGCTCTGTGCCTCACGCTTTTTATTTATTCTGCCTTTCTGTGGTCACTAATGTGGGTGTTTTTGATTCATCCACTGAGAGATTCGATTGGAGGCTTTTTCACAGATGAACGATTTAAACAAAGTTTATTTAGTGTAAGCAAGCAGACCGGCCTAAAGACAACTCGGCACACAATCAGAGAGTTTGTGGTACATATATATATATACGTATAAACACACAATATATATATTTATAAAAGAAGGCATTATATCTTCCATCTTTTGACGTTAGGAACGCATAATAATATCAGATAGTATCAGCAGATATTGGAATCAGCCAACATGCTGATTTCTGCCAATATCACAAAACCAATATTTTAAATATTGAATACAATTAGTAAATAAATTATTAATAAGATTTATACAATTTAATTTAATATTACTATTTTATAGAAAAACACTTCAAAACAGCAACCCTAAGTTGAGTTTGTTTTTTTTTTTTTGGTACAATGAATAAATACTGTATACACTAAAAAGCATCATATTTTTTGTGTCCATCTGCTGGTGGGCCATCACAATAGGAGTATGCATAATATGATGATGGTAATTCCAGCACAGAAGAGATGATGATCACTAACATAAGCTAGAAAAAATGGATATATCAATATTTGTTATGAAGCAATAGAGTTGCAATATATCAGTATATCTGATATTAAAAACATATTCTGGTATTGTGCATCCCTAACATCAATAAAAATATGAATCAAATTCACAGCTGAGGTGTGATTTGTTGCTCTACGTACCGAGGTGTCCAGGGAGGGGCAGAGGGGAGTGTGGTCGAGGCAGCGTGGGAGACGTGGTGGTCAGGATCAGACTCTTCCTGTTGCTTGTGCGGCAGCTTATGAAGAAACAGAGAGACACACATGTAAACATGACGCCTGTCAAAGTTACCACAGCTGAGTCGTGTTTGTGTGTGTGTGAATATGTGCACGCTGCGGGTGCACGTAGAGGTGCAGAGGAGGCCGACCCGTGCAAAAAGCAAGGCTCACTGCAGGAGCACAACAGCGATAAGACGAATTCAATTTCCTCAGTCATCCATCCCTGTCTGCCTCCTCTCAGCCGCGATAAGAAATGAGGAGCGAGATGAGAGGGAGGCAGAGTTAGAGAGGCGACAGAAGACAAGATAGATGAGAAAAGATGGAAATAATCACTTTTTCAGGACCTCAGTTAATTATGTTTTTTAACCCCTAATATTAAAAACACTCATTTAGCTCTGTGCACAAAATGCACTTTTCAAAGTCAAGCTTAAAAATATTATACATTAATATTATTTTCTGCTTATTTATTTTTAACCAACATCAGTTCTAATCATAAATATTAAATAATCATTTATTTTCAGAAATGTAACCAGTTAAATGCCAGGTTTTTGTCATGATGCCACTTTGGGATGCTGTTTTTGGATGAAAAAAAACAATATAACATACTACATGCAAAGTAGAGCCTGGGATATGTCACTGACTTGCAGCAACACTGATTGTGACAGTGCACCTAGTGAAAATAGCATGTATTTTCTCCATATGCCAAATATGGTAAAAATTATGTCATGTGGAAAATACCAAAAGCCCAGAATGACACCCAGAAATAATATAATGCGTGTTTTTATGCTTTGATGGCTGTGGGATCAAAAATTGCAGTTTAAATGGGTTTCAGCGTTGCAATTTTTGCACTTAACAGTCTGAATGTAACAATTTAGTTTCCACAGTGTATTTTAGACTTATTGCAGCAGCTGAGCTGGAAATTCACAGATTAAACAAAAATACACAATCTTGCCAAAAATGTATGCCATATGCATGAACACAGCCAAAATTATCAACAAAAAAAGAAAAATGAAAAGCATTTAAAATGTACCAAACAGTTGCTAATTGAGCTAATTGCAGTCACTATCACACTGAGTCACCTAAAATTTGCCCGTGGACTCCACACACACTCACACTGCTCACAATATTACTGTATCCAACTCACACACACCATTATGTAGTCAAGTGAGCTTTTTGTATTCAAGCGATCCTCTAATTTTGTTTGAACGCCTACACTGCAACAGTAAATGCAAAGGCTTTAAAAAACACGTGCGGCACAATGTGCTTTGATTTTTCAGGGTAGCGAGGGGCAAACACATGAATGCAAATATAAACAACTGGGAACAAAGAGAACAAACACAATGCAAACATCTCGTCTACGTTGTCGGATGAGGTGAATGGTTGGTCCCCCCCCCCCTCCCTCTCTTTCTCTTTCAGCCGTGGTCACATGGGTTCACATGTGAGCAGTATGCATCAGCCTCCACACACACACACACACACACACACACACACACACACACACACACACACACACACACACACACCTTGGTTGACACTCAGTGTGTAGTGGCGTGAGCTGGCTGAGATGGGATCACCACGGTGAGCTGAAGATATGCAGAGACTCTGAGAGGCAGATGATGCTCTGCTTTACCTCCAGCATTACAGTGTTTCACATCTGGATGTTAATAATTCATCCTACAACTGAATTAATGACTGATCCCACAAGAAATTTTCCAACAAAAAAAAACACTAATACTTCTGATAAATAAAAATACAAACATTAATATTATTGATATTACACAATGAACCAGTTAAGAAAAAAAATCAAGGTCATGCTGCAGGCACGTGACTACAGAAAGGAAACCCCTCCCCCATCATCCGAAACACAATGCATTGCACATAATAAAAACAGAGGAAGGCATCATCTGAAGCTGAATTAACCCTTTATCACCTGGAGCTACATCAGTTTTCCTGTGCTGCATTCAGACGCCATTAACAAGTATTCAAACCTTTGAAATGTTAGCAGATTAGTTTGATTTCTTTTTGCAAAAATGTGCAAAAAGGCATCTGCAAAATGTCATTACGGGCCAAAAATTAGTAAAAGGTGACAAGAAAGGGATCCTAAAAATTAGTTTAAAAAAAGAGAGATTCATTAGAATATTATCAAAAAGTATGTAAAATCGAAAACTGTATTTATAATTACTTTGAGATGTATATATCTATCCTATATTTTTTTTATTATTAGCATAGTAGTTTATTATATTATATTAAATATATCATATATATTATTAGTATATATATTATAATATAATTAGATTTTTTTTATTTTTATCTTTTTTGTGCTAATTTTAAGTATTTGTGGTTTTTTTTTTTACTTTAAAAAAATCAAATATAAATATGACATTCAGTTTACAAACAAAGGCAGCACCATCTCATCTATATGTTTTCATTATTCTAACTGCACACAGGATGTCCGGATCAATCAGATCTATAAGTAGCCTGATGCATATTGATTACCGATAGGTTGGATTAAACGTGCAGGTTCAATAACTGCGGTTGTACCGTCTCACACTTTGTAAATTAAATCCTGACATTAACCCATAACCTTAAATCTTTTTTTTTCTCTGAAGCTGCAATAATCTAGTTCATACACACTCCCTGTCCTACAGCTGAGAACAATGATTACATCAATAACTCTGTGTGTGTGTGTGTGTGTGTGTGTGTGTGTGTGTGTGTGTGTGTGTGTGTCAGTGTGCAAGGGTCAACATACCTTCACTGGCTTTTATTACTTCAGTAAGTCTGAGAAAGGCTGAAACGTTTCTGAAATGTTTCTGCAAACCACAGATATGTCACATTTGCATGTTATTATGTAGTATATACTTTCAAACTCAACCTGCTTTGGAAGCACAGCTCCTGCAGGAAAAGCAGCAAAGTCACTGTTAAAAACAACCCTTTTGATGCCACTATTCTAGTAGGAAAAGCAGAAACCAGCCCCTAAAAAACACCCATGTTTGGAGGCTAAGAAGCTGCAAGGAAAACTGTGACAGGTTCCTGAAAAACACCCATATCTGGGGGCTGAAAAGCAGTTGAAAAAACAACCACAGGTTCCCAAAAAAACAACCTCTCTTGGATGGCAAAAAGCCGCAGGTAAAACAGTGATGGATCCCTAACAAACATTCACGTTTAGGGGCGAATAAGACGCAAGCCAAACAGCAACGGCTCACTTAAATACACCCACTTTAGGCGCCTAAAAGCTGCAGGAAACAGCAGAGGATACTCCCTATTTGGGGGCTGAAAAGTTAATGGAAAAAAAGTGACATGTCCTTAGAAAGCACCCGGGTTTGGTGCCACTGGAAAAAGAGCCATGGGTCCCAAAAAAATGGCCACATTTGGGAGCTAAAAGCTTCAAGAAAACAGCGATAGATCCCTATAAAACACATTTGGGGGCTAAAAAGCAGCTGGATAAAGAGCCACAGTTTGTTAAAAACCATTTCAGAAACGCTGATATGATCAAATTTGTGGTTTTCAAGAAATGTACAATGCAATCCTTTTCCTCTGGTAAGTGGACTGCCCTGTCCTTCCACTGATCCCACTGATCACATCAACTGGCAGGTTTCCATTTGAGATTTCTGCAAAAATTAAGCAACATTTTCAAAATGTTAATAAAACACAATTGCGAGATGACTGTGTTTCCATTAAGTGATGTTTTGCGACTTCTCCTCTCAGGATAAGATTCCAAAAAGCATGATGATGGATGTTCAAAACATTAGCAGCTTTATTTCTATTGTAGCCACCACACTAGCCGTCATTATTTCCAATCAAAGACCACATAGGTGAGCGATAACGGAAAGAAGAGCCCCTTATACGTGGGAGCGACCATGTATGAGGGATTTCTGGGAGCTGATAGCCCACGATTTCACGGAGGAATTGTCGATTCAAAACTTCCGGATGATCCACTCAACTTTTGAAGAGTTATGTGATGCAATAACAGCTCCTGTAGCTCCTGCTGCATCATGAGGGAGCCAGTTCCTACTGACAAACACACAGACATAGCATCATGTGACCGAGAAAAGCCAAAAAAAAAAGTGCTCCCACTGCAGTTTTGTGAAATATGGCTTTCTCAGATCACCTGAAATACCACCTCATGTGAGCGTAAAACTTAGCTAAAATGACATGTCTCCATTGAAAATTTCAATTTGCAAAATTTGAGGGTTAATGGAAAGCTGCCTATTGAGAGCACACGCATGTCTGTGTGCAAAGTTCAGCACAGCTTCACTGGCTTTCATTACTCCAGAAAGACAGAGAGAGGCTAAAACAAAGTCAAACCGAGCAGCAGAACTATTCTTGTTTAACAGATTCTCGGTGCTGCAGGAAATCAACGGAGGCTGGCTGTAAAACACGCAGCGCTCGGCCTTGAATTTCCCCCGGAAACGCAGTCAGAGTCCACTTCTGTGTAAAAACATGTAGACACTAAACTGCCACGTATTTATTTTACATATCCAGCAAGTATGCAGCTGCTGAGTCCAAAATTTCAGAGCAATCATGCCCGCTCTTGCTCGATGGTCATTCAAGATCAGGAGAGGGGAGGAGAGACGCGCTCCGCCGCACTCAGTAAATCTGGAGAGTACGTGCTGCTGCTGAGGGCCGGAGGTGTGGAGGATGAGGGAGGATGAGGGAGGATGAGGGAGGAGATGTGCGGAGAGATAGGGAGGTGTTTGCTGCTGTAATCATGACAGAAATGAGGGAAGCGAATGTTTAGGGAAACAGGGTGACTACAAATTTAGCAGGAAAGAAAATCAAGAATTAGAGCTGCAGGTTTAGAGCACGCTCAGTGGTGCTCATAACCCACAGAGGAGCAAGGTAAACATGACCCAGTTTTTTCCACCACTACTAACACACACACACACACACACACACACACACACACACACACACACACACACACACACACACACACACACACACACACTGCACAAACACCAAAGATGGCATAAACAGACTACATGGGGAAATATTGTTCACTGTGAGCAGACAACATGGGGGGGGGTTATGGAAGCAAATATGCGACAAAAATATTTGATGATTTTTTTTTTAACAGCCTCTAACCACGAGTGAATATATAAGGTATTTTACTTTTAAACTATGCATCTCAATGTCTTTTTTCTCAATTCACCTTTATGATATTCAAATATTAAATTTCTTGATTTGCAATATCAAAAGCTGGCATTTAATTTTTTTTCACAAATAAATAAGGTGCCTCTGCCTCTGTTCATAAAGTAAAAAAAAAAACATAAATAAATTAAAATAAAAAAGATATAGGTTCAGCATTAGGTAAAGGTATTAGGCAAATTTTAAAATTGAATTTTTAAAATTATAATATGAAATGTCTTTATTTGAAAAAAACAAAAAACAGTCAGGCTTAATTGCTTGTCTTGTCCAGGGTAGACCAGATGCTGCTTTTTGATTCCTTTTTCCCAGCTTGAATTTCTAGATCTAAATTTGACCAATCAAGACCAAATAATTAAATTCAGCTACATAGTTTTCAAAGTAATTTTAATGTCTCATATTGTTTCTATGAATTTAATTGGTCAGTATTGATTGCCTGTCCTGTTCTTAGCTTTTTTTCAACTCAAATTTTTAGATCTGAATTTGACCAGCCTGGATCTATTTTTAAATTTCTAGATTGACCTATTGAATTTTAGCAATCTGAATTTTTTTTTTTTGTTTTGCCAATGTCATTCGCAACATACATAATTTTTGATTGTTTTGGGTCTAAATTTGTAAACACTGAAAAAAAATACATTCACTTTTAGTTTTTTAAAAGTGCAAATTACAGGTAAATTCCAATAAAAAGAATTAAATACATGGTTTTCAAAGTAAAATATTTCAATGCCATGAATTCAGTGGTGTTTAAAGTACAATATAAAGTATTCAGCGTTTACTTCCATAGCAAGTATGGCTCTAACAAAGCCAGACAAACAGGAGCCTTCATCCTCTGCATGTTCATACTCCTCCCTCTACTTAACAGCAGGGGCACCATTAATATTGATCAAACTGAACCGCCCATTCATACGAAACCACTCAGATGGAGCCGTGATGCACAAAGTCAAACAGAAAGCAGATCTGAGGCGAGGAGGAGGGATCAGGGCAAACACAGAGGCAGAAACAAAAAAGAAAGTGATGCTAGAAGCAAGAAGAGCACTTCAAAGAGGAGAAGGAGGGAGGCGGAGAGGGAGGAAAAACTGCTGATGAGGAGTCGGGGAAGCCTGGTGTGTTTACCTCCACAGCATGAGGGGTGCAGGGAATGAATGGGAGCTAGAAATGATAGTGGTGAATAAATCAGTGATGTGCTGGCGGGGAAGATGAAAGGGGCTCTTCAGGGAAAAAAGGAAGGAGGAAGCAGAAAGAAATAAATATCACATATTCAGCGCTTTAATTGTAATTTTTTGTTTGTTTTTTGATGCAGCTTTTCTTTGACTGTATATTTGTCCGTAAAGTTTTATAACAGCATGAAAAGACTTGAGCACTTTATTACAGGAAGAAAAAAACAGAGGAGATTTTATTTGGCATCTCTGGGGGGGTCACATGACCGCTTGTTGCTATGCAGTGTGCCGGGAGGCTTCTGACAACGCCGAGTGTGGACCACAGCGAGGGAGAGGAGAAGAAAGAGGAAAACGGCTCGTTATAGGAGTCACTCAAGTTCAGTGTTGGAGGGTGGAGGGGGAGCGAGGGGGCGACACGAAATACATGATCTCTACTTTTGATTTATTGGGATCCTTATAAGTTGATGCAGATACTTCAGCCCCTTCTGAGGTCCAAATGTAAACAAGACAAAATAACAACAAGACGCTGAACCTCATGCAAGAAACAATATACACATTTTTAGTGCCCAGTGATTTTTGGGATTAACCAAATTTTATTATTTTTTTAACTTAAGCTCTGCTCTTAAGTAAAAGAAACCAGAGCTGGCATGTATATATGTATATATATACTTATTACTTCTACTCTACTACACTTCAGAGGGAAATAGTATACTTTTACTGTACTACTATTATTAGATAACTACTTTACAAAAATTAAGATTTTTGTGCATTTTTATATACATGTATTTTTTTTATTTAATGTAATTGTTTAAGTCATTTTTCAAGTAAAAAAACATGCACGGTTCAAGCTTCTCAAATATATAGGTTTTTTTTTTGTTTTTTTACCTTGATAACAGTGGCAGATTTAGCATTCAAACTTTTACTTTACTTGAGTATTTTAATTTCAAGTCATTTTTTACTTCTACTTCATTACACTTCAGAGGGAAATATTATACTTTTTACTTCACTACTACGATGAGATAATTACTTTACCAATTGAAATGTTTGTGCACAAACCACATAAAAGTGCATTTTCTATAATTGTATAAGTTATTTCTCATGCAAAAAACACTGCATGGTGTATTGGTATATATATGTATACATTTTTTTTTTCATGCAAATTCTTTTTTGCATGGTTCCAGTCTCTCAAATATACAGTTGTTTTTTTTTTTTACCTTGATAACAGAGGCAGATTTAGCATTCAAACTTTTACTTAATTGATTAAGCAAATATTAAAAAATATCGTTCCAGCTCTAGTACTATGGTACGATACCAGAGTGATGTATTTAGTATGTATTGATTCCTATCAGCCCGTCCTATGAGAGTCTTTGAGTGAGTAAACGTAACAATATGGTCCAGCAGGTCACATGATCAGCAGTAAAAGGCCACAACAGAAGCCAAAGTGGTCACTGTGACGGCCCTGAGGCGCAGCACTGTCCTCCCACCGCTCCGTCACATCTCCACCCGACTGCACCGAGCAGTGTGTTAAATGTCAAAATCATCGCCCGGCCTAAAACACAATGTCCAGGAGAGAAGTCCAACAGACACAGTCGGCCTTTTTTTCACCTCTCTTCCCAAACATCCCTGACAACACTTCAGTCGGGATTAAAGGCTCTATTTTCCTTTTGTTGTTTTTTTTTCCTGTAATAGGCCAAAATAAAATCTTGTGTTTCAGTGTCGGGAGCTACTCCACAGCTGACAGTAGCAATATCTCTCAAGCAGGGGTAAATTTAGGGCTGTTGAGAAGGCTGTGTCCTCAAAAGTGTTTTCCTGTAAGAGATGCCCTGAGAGGGAGGATCAAACAGAATAAGAGTCCCATTACTCTGAGAGGGGGGAAAAAAAAACAAAAAAAGACACAGCGCTTTACCGAGAGATAATGGGAGGTGTAGCACCTACAGTGTGAGCCTGTGTGTATTGCGAGCGCCTGCGGCGGAAAGCTGCAGCACTTTGAGGCTCTACAGGGTGACTCAGGTGTCTCCGCCTCTCGCTGACCTCCTTCACTTTGCATGTAATCGGTTAAGTGAAGTGTAATATGTGATTTAGTTACAGAGGAGGAGTGTTTGTAAGTGATGGTGTGTGTTGGTGTGTTGAGAGGATATACTTTGTGTGTGTGTGTGTGTGTGTGTGTGTGTGTGTGTGAGAGAGAGAGAGAGAGAGAGAGAGAGAGAGCTGTGTGACTCTGAGGTGTCTGTCTGCCCCACAGCACAGTGCACCTGAGCCAAAACACCTGAGGGTCTCACACACACACACACACACAAAATATATTCTCTCCAGTTATTAAGTCCCTAAGTTTTCCTTTAACATCCAACTAGCGGGGAAATATGGCTTTAAAATAATATTGCGATATTTTAAGGCTTTATTGCGATAAACAATATATATCTTGATATTTTTGTCCTTTAAACAAATTTTAACTACTAAAATACAAAATTACTGAATGAACTGCAGTTATAATACCGTTCAATAAAATAGCTACTGTCATATAATAAAGTTGAATACACTACTGTTATAATAACATTTAATAAAATATGGTTATAAGGATGTTAACACATTGAGTGCCATTGACGTATATATACATCAAAGTGTGTTTTCGGCGGCTGGCACAAGGGGGCACTCTCATGCTCCCTCTGTGTAATTTTGGGGCTGCTGGGATTCATAGTTGTAGTACAAAAGATGGTAGATCGAAACATGAAGTGGAGTAGCCGGGATCAGAGAGTAGAGTGATTGGTACGGAGGTGATTCGAAACTACAGCAACAAAGCTACATCAATTCAATATCGGCATAAAATGCCCCCCAAAAAACGGAGAGGGTCAAGTGGCCAGTTTCACCAGGGGACGCTGGAAGAAACTCTTTTGACTTTTTTGAGCCAATTATTGAAATCTGGATCTAAAATAAAGACCGGTTTGCAACTGCATGGCTAATTTCTCACATCAGATGTTTTCAGAAACAAATTTTGGTGAACTTTTTCATAATATATTAGAAATCTTTAAAATAAGCCTTGTTGGTCTAGTTTAATATCTGGGAGTAGACAGCCCATTGGCCTCAAAGTGGCCCCTGTGGACACGAACCATAAAACAGCAGATATTACTGGAGTTGCAATGAATATCACTATACTCTTACTGTGGTTGCAACAACAGACCAGTGTTACTGTTATTAATGACCTGCTGTTAGTCATAGCAGTTACTGGATGTAACTTTAATTGTATTAACCGCCAGGAGAGGAAGAGGAAGTGAGACACCTGGACGTGGCGAGAGATGTGACCAGACGATCGTAAATGGTCATAAACTGCAGAACCACAGAGACAAGTTGCTTTTTTCATTGCAGCAAGAAAAAAATCCATACCATCACAGCCCGAGCTGTTTTTTAATGCCATCACTTACACCTGTGCCTTTCCTACTTTGACAAACATAAACTGCTGCTGTGACAAAGGTCTACTGATATTCTGCTAAGCTCTCTAACTACGTATGTCAGTCTATCATTCTCATCCAACACATAATAAAGTTTATCACGATAAGAACTAATGAAGTTCAGCTCACCCAGTTGATTTTGGATTCTGTCTCTTGCTGTCTTTTCCCGACTGATTCTTTTAAAAACACATCTCTTGTACAAGATTTGCATCTCGGTGGTTGTTTACGCTTGGATTTAGCGATGTCCACTAGTGATGGGATCACACAGGACGCTGTTAATAGGTATTAACGGGGCCACTCTCACCACAGCTGCACGCACACCGGATTCAGCATGTGGAGAAACAAAGCTTGACAGAGCTGCCTCGCCTGGTTACGGCTGCAGAGCGATGATCTGACAATAGCTGTTCAGGGGTCAATTAGTGAACACACACAAACACACACACACACAAGTACAAATGTGCACACATAAATCAGGAAAAACTTGCATGAGCACAACCTCATCATTAAATGAGGTTAGGACTGAATCTTTCTACACTTGACATGAATAAGACAAAGAAAGAATGAATGGAAGGAAAAAACAGAAAGAATAGAGAGCGAAGGAGAGGCGGTCAAAGCTCGTGTGTGCGTGTCTTGAATGCTCACGTAACCTTAGTGAGCTGGTCCCTAATGGAGGAGCACACACAGATATCACCCCCGGGCCCTGCGCTCCCTCTCAGCCTCCTTTCACCTCTTGCACAACTGTCTTTTCCACCTCCTTCACTTTCATTATCCTAATCACGGCAGTGGAATGTAACTAAGTACTTTTACTAAGTACTGCACTTCAGTATAAATTTGAGGCACAAGTACTTTTACCTGCGTATTTTCTATCATGTCTTTTTATACTTTTACTCCACTACATGTCAAAGGGAAATACTGGGCTTTTTACCTTCACTACATTTATCTTAACACTTTAGTTACTTACAAGAATTTTGCATTAAAAAAACATAAGAAGAGTTTATATTGTATATTATGTTGCTATAAATTACCAAACAGTTTATACAAGTACAGTTGAAATGGTTAGTTGATCAATCAGTCAGCTGACAGAAAATTAATTGCCAATTATTTTTATAAACATTCAATTATTTATCTATTTCTTTTAAAATAATTTTAAGTTTTAAGGGGGCTTTTTTATAATTTTTAGTTTTATTTTACATATTTTGTGTGTGTGTGTTTTTATAATTTTGAGTTTCAGGGTGTTTTTTTCTATTGTTTTTAAATTATGTTGAGTTTTTTAGTTGTTTTTTATGTGTTTTTTAATCAGTTTTGAGTGTAATTTTTTTACATATATATGTTTTTGTATTTTTACAGTTTTTTTTCTCCAAAATTTTGAGTTTTTCAGGTGTTTTTTTCTGCATTTATTTTTTAATACTTTAAGTACTTTTACCTAAATATACCTGCTCACTCTTATATAAAATGATCAATACAAGGCTTTAAGCTGTAACAGAGTATTTTTAAAGTGTGATATTAGTACTTTTACTCTTGTAAAGGATCTGAATACTTCTTCCACCACAGCTTCATCACGCATTCACTTGTTCGTTTCTTTTTCCCAGCTGTGACTTTGGTTCTTAACCTTTCAGAAAATAGAGAGAAATATGTCTTAGACTTTAGATATAACACACAGCGCTCCCCGTACCCTGAACCCCACATTTGCAAGATTATTAAAAATGATTCCTCCTGGGTTTGAGCGCTGCTGTGGCAGGCATGAAAAAGACGTCACAATATTTCCATCTGTCTGCCTGTGTGTCTGGGCTCAGGTGTGAGGTAGTGAGAGTCTCTGCTGTAATAGAAGTCGGTTTAATCCCTAATCAGCAGGGGAGAATGAAGTCACTCCGAGAGACTCAGCACGACATCAACTACTGTCGCTGCCTAAAGAAAACCCCCGGCGCTTTAATGTCACCTCAGATTTTCAGGCTGGTGACATCAGTGTGATTAAAAGTATCATAAGCACAAAGGAGAATAACGCTTACATAATTTTTTTAAGAAATGTGATGATAAACTTATCTATGTGCAAAGCAAGGATTCGAGGTCTTGCACAAGAAAGCTTGCCTGAAATAACCACCAGATCAACCAGCTACAGAAAAACATCTCTCCCCATTAGTGAATCAGACCCCAGGAAAAATCCATCTAAACATGTCGTTCTGTCTGACTCATGTTGGTTTGATTGACCACTTCAGGCGGTGAATCAGTCTACCTGCAGGTCTGCTGGAAATGTCACTACGATGAGTCATTTTTCAATAACTTCATGTTACATTCACATCATATTCAACAAAGCCAGGACCAGAGCTAAAGACTTAAGTATAGATCTCAATCTCAACATTTTGACTAAGCCTCAATTTAAAACATTTATATGTTGCTCTGTTTAGTTCTACAACATACTCACGGGTCATTTTTATCATTTTGGTGTTAAAATGCAAGAACCATTGCTGTGTAAACCACGCTTAAAAGCCTACAGCCAAGCTAGCAGCTCTGTGACGCTGTACTCAGACACAACTGAAATTGCAGCTTAATGCCAACGTGCTAATGTGCTAACATGCTGATGATACGGTTATACTGCAGGCTCCAAAGAAAGCCACTCAGCCTTGAAGCCAGTTTATCCCAGTAGCCACTAGCCTCGCCAAATGTCCCGCCCACAGCACTATCTAAGTGGTTAGGGTCTGTACACACGCCATGTTTTTGTGCTCTTAAATCCATTGTTTTCAAAGTAGACTCATGGAAGGCGTGCTCAAAAACGAGAGTGACGCCATCGCCATGAGCAAGCGTGCCTATGCGGTATTGCAGCTGATGGATGAGAGGAGCAGCAGCTGCAGAGGTGAGTGAAAGCAAACTTTTAGACCCAGCGCAATCAATGGTTAACTTTTATTTTCACTCCACCTGATGCACTGCTGCTTACTCTTTGAGTGTGAGGTGAATAACCAAAAAGTATATTCCAATAGTGTTCCTAATAAACAGCACAGCTCCAAAAATAGAAAATCAGCAGATAATTTAATCGTGGCGGGCCACCATGAATAAATGAATGCGTGGGTAATGCATATCCTGCATGCATATCGCAAATAAAATACTATGATTGCATATCGTGAAAATATTTCACAAGTTTTCACCTTCCAACCACAGCTGGGACTTCATAAACTGATCTCTCTACAAGCTGTCAGACGTCTGGTGTTACAGTCACAGTATTCTGTAATCTACTAAAAATCACTCTCAACATGCAAACTCAGCAGAACAGAGCAGACATCTAAAACCAAGTTAGACACAAAAGCAAAGAGTGACCTCACACACGAGTCAGTGTCAGAACAAGCCTCTTTGTTAAGAATCTCGCAGAGAGAAAACTGAGGGAAAGAATAAGATGTAGAGAGAATGAGTGAAATAGAAAGCCACTACTACCACACTTCACATCAAAGAAACCAAACCCTCCGTCTCTCGCTGTACCTTTTAGTGCGTCGGAACATGCTGCTCGGTATCTAGGCGTAGCTCGGAGCAACAGGAACAACAGCAACAGCTGAAGAAAGCCGTCAAAAAGCAGCAGGTCTCTGCAAAAATGTCATTGCAATGCAACGCATACTTTTAGCTCCGAAAGCGTCTGAAGTGCACTGGAGTCTGGGCAAGTATGGGCAAGAAGCAAAGGAGAGAGCTACAGAGAGGGAGGGATGGAGGGAGGGTGGGTGTGTTTTTTAGAGAGGAATAACAAAAGGCAGCAGGGGATTGTGGGTCGTTTTCTCAAGGCTAAGGTGCCATGGTACAGAGTGTAATTTTGTGACTGTTTTCCTTTTTTTCTGTGCACTGATGGGGAGTTAAAAGCTTTTCACTGCAGGCGATGGACACCATGAATGAAGACGTAGAAAGTAGAGAAAGGTTAACTCATCTCAGCAAAGTGAAGACATGACTGAGGGACACGGTGGACAGTTACATAACTGTACAACAGATGCTGAAAAGAGTCCAACATTAAAAAAACATAACTGATGACAAAGTATGTCAAACACAGAAACTTTGAATCAGTGACCCCCCCAAACCATTTTCTAATTCACAGTAAAAATAAAATGATTCCCACTGGGAATTGTTTTTGTACTAAAATCCTAAAAACGTATTAAAATTCTAGAAATGTCCTAAAATCTGAGAAATGTCAGAAAATTCTAAAAATATGCTGCAATCCAAAGACAAAATCCGAGAAATGTCCTAACATCCTAAAATCTTAGAAACATCCTAAAAACGTCTTGAAATCCAAGAAATGTCCTATAATCTGAGAATGTCATAACATCCTGGAACTAACCAAAAATCCAAGAAATTTACCTTAAAATCCTAAAAACCTCCTAAAATCCAAGAAATTTCTTAAAATCCTAGAAATGTCCTAAAATCCTAAAAACATACTTAAATCCGAGAAACAACCTTAAAATCCTAAAAACCTCCTAAAATCCTAAAAATGTCCTAAAATCCAAGAAATGTCCCAACATTCTAAAAACATGCTTTAATCCAAGAAACATCCTAAAATCCCAGAAACGTCTTAAAATCCTACAAACATGCATGTGGCCCCTGGTCCTCTGTCATTCTGCAGAAGTGGCCCTTGAGCAAAGCAGGTTGAGTGTCCTCGCTCTGGATGGTTGTTCACCCATGAATGGACTCAGACTGAAAGTGAAGCTGAGCTCATCTATAATGCATGTTGGATT
Source organism: Plectropomus leopardus (assembly GCF_008729295.1). NCBI lineage: Eukaryota > Metazoa > Chordata > Actinopteri > Perciformes > Serranidae > Plectropomus > Plectropomus leopardus. The sequence goes on along the minus strand of NC_056479.1, from coordinate 28,181,097 downwards.
GATAGTTCGCAGGGAGACACACTGAGTCCAAATGGAAAGTGTCTCCGGAGAGAGGGGCATGATGGTAAAAATGGGAAGTATTGGTGGAAAGTGAAGGACAACAGTGAGACGGAGAGGAGAACACAAACATGAGCTGGTCTGCAGCTTCATTTCATGTTTGATTACCCATGATGACTCGGGACGAGGGGGCAGTGGAGCAGCTGAGGGAAGATGGATGGGGCAGGGGAATGGGAGAGGGGTGGAGAGAGGCAGTGGGCTGTGACCACTAACACACACACACACACACACACACACACAGATCTACTCTCACTCCATGGAGCAAAGAGATAATAATAAAACCTTTAAAAGCCTTATTAACATGCTATTGGTCTTATTTAATACTCTCATCATAATAATACACCCGGGATGAAAGAAGCAGCCAGTCGCCTGACGACAGTGTATGTTTCTACAAACCACAAATACATCTCTATGTTTCATACGTATTACATCAACATTTCTAAAGTTATGGGGTATTACTGCATTCATGTGATGTCAAAAGGTTTCTGAGTTGGGAAGTCGTTCTTCTGACTTTGTTGTGTTTGTGTGCTTTGAGGTCATAAAGTGGGAAGCTGCAAAGAAGATGGGCTGCATTTTAATGCTAAGCGCGTTAAACAAGATAGCTGTTTCCAGTTTATCTATATTTTTATACATCATTTTATATACATATATTCTATATATTCTATTACATTTTTATATGTTTTTATATTTAATCTGGTCACTCTACATGGACAGCAGTTAACATTATCATATTATGCTTTACATGTGATCAAGAAATGATATTTTATAAAAAAAAAAAAAAAGTCTCTCACCACTGACCAAACATTAAGTTTTGCCCACCATGTTTATGCATTTATTATGTCAAGTCTGCAACTCGTGTTATAAAATAATTGTTATCTATGTTGGCATACTCCCCTGGCATGCTTTAGAGATTAAAGTTAACTAAAGGTACTATAAGTTTTACCATCAGTTGTTGACACTATTACTGTGCTTTTAGCCATTTCTGCTGCCCTGAAACATGCAAACGTCACAACTCGGCAGCTTGGGTATCATCAAAATTTCCCAATTTCCAATAACAGCTTTGGAGGGCCGTTCATGTGCTCATAACTCGTAAATATGGGAAATACGATACTATTACTATATATATATGTATATATAACACACACACTTTTAGGACATTTTCTTGTTTTGGTTTGCTTGGGTATCAAGGGGTTAATTTGTTTTGTTGAGGGTAATTTAGCTGCACTGTATGTTTTACTGAACATGTGTGATTTACTGTGTCATTATTTTGCGTGTGGGTTTTTTCTTTACTGTATTTCGATCACTGCGTGTCCGGTTTTGTAGTTCATTTTAGCCGAGGGTTGGCAAAAGCTGACTGCTAATATTCTGATAAACTGACACACTCTATGTGTGAAAGAGAGAGCGAGAAAAGCAAGTGAAGAAGTGGAAATGAGAGCGGAATATAGAAACAGATTAATAACGGAGAAAAAGGGAGAGAAGAGGGGCGATAAAGAGGGAGTCTCTGAGCCACTGCTTGTCTTTCAGCACCATGGACAGCCTCCAGAGCTCCCGGCTGGTTTTAATCAGACTCCAACAGACTCCCAGCATCCCTCCAGCCGACCTCCTCCTCATTCACAAAAGGACCACACTCTCCACACCACAAGCACCACTGAAGCATCCTCACAGCTTTTCAAAACACTGCATACACACCACGCTCAGCAGCTCCTCCTGGTGTGATTGTTTTTCTGGAGTGGAGCTGGTGTCTCCCCAGAGAGGAGGGAGGAGGGGTGAACAAAGGTAACACTCACCTGCTGTTTTTGCGAGGCAGTGGCAAATCCTTCTGAAAGAAAGACAAAGAAAGAGAAAAAAGAGAGATCAGGTACAGAAACTTCAAATATTCACATGAAGAATAAAGAAAAACATGTAATTTATTCCCCTTTACAAGTAAATTGGTCTTTATGTTTATGTGTGAAATTCCCTTTAAAGTCCACGTGAGCCTTTTGAAGCATCTTCCTTCTAAAATTTGTGACCCAGGCGCCAGAATAAATGTTGTAATTTCTGAAAATGACTCATACATTACATTAACCCTTTGAAACCTGGAGCGACATCACTTTCATTGTGCTGTTTTCAGACGTCTTTCACGAGTATTTAAACCTCTGAACTCTGAGCAGATTGGTTTGATTTCTTTTAAAAACACTGGGAAAAAAAGGCAATGAGCAATAACAAATATTCAACAAACTTAACAGATTTAGAGGACTTTTTTTAAAAAAGCTAGGGAAAAATGTTAGGGAAAACTTATGTTATAATTATATAATTTAATTATATATATTATTGTATATTTAAAATTAGGTAATTTTCTTGGACTTTTTTCACTAATTTCTTGCTGATTTCTTTTTTTTTTTTAATAAATTTTTTGAGTAAGTTCTTTTGTTGCTCATTGGCTTCTTCACAAGTTTTTGAAAGAAATTAAGCCAATGTACTCAGGTTTTAAAGGGTTAATACGTTATTATGTAGTGAAGAGGTTGAAACTTTACACTTCTATACATTTTGACAATGCTGTGGATAACATGTAGTTAAGTTTAGGCACAAAATCTACATGTTTAGGGCTCAGAGAAGATCATGTTTTGGTGGCAAAATAAAAGCCACAAACACTCACGATCTCTCTGCAAAAAACACCTGTTTTTGTCTCACTATCCTGTCAAGAAATGCAGCAATATTTCAGTAAAAACAGCTCCTTTTGGTGTAACTATCATGGAAACGCACTGATGGGATGCTGAAAACACAAACATTTATTGGCTAAAAGCTGCTGGAGTTATAGATCATGGTCAGTTTTATTTATATAAATGCCTAATTTGTTAGTAAAGTAATTAAGAAAATGTGGAATATCCTCATAACATAAACATTAGATATGTTTCAAGAGTTTTTTATTTTGTCGTCTGGTGAAAATTGCATCCCCACGTTCAGTTTATTATGAAACTATATTATATTTTGTGTGACATGATGAGGTTTTATTTAACTGTGTTTACACTGCTGCTCTGTAACAGCAGCACTGACTGTCAGGTCCTGTTAGCACAGTTAACCCTCCTCATCAGCGGAGGCCTTTCCTGAAGCCTCTCGCTCTTGTAAGTCATCCTCCTCTCGGCTCTGACGGCTCAGGGTCAATTAGCCTGATCAATGAAGGACAAAGTGAAGAGGGATCAATAGGTTGAATATTCAGTTGACCTTGTAAGGAGGGATTTGTATCTGTTAACACGCAAACCCTCGAGACACGCTGTGGAAACCAGTGTAGCTTGTGACTGACTTATGAAGGAGGCGAGATTATTATTTTCTACTCTTCTTATCGGCGGAGTGTTTTTCTCTATTGTGGCGCCTCGGCTCTCTCCTCCGGAGGTAATTGTTATCTGTGACATAGACTTAACCTTACGGATGGTGACTGACAACAAAAACACCTTGTTGGTCCTTGTGATATATTGAGCTTTCAGAAGGCCACACTTTTATACAGTGATACTCAACTCATCCGAGGGCCAAATCTGGCCCCCTATAGGATGCCGGGTGGCCCCCAACCACTTTCTAAGTCACAATAAAAATAAAGTGATTCACACTGGGAATTATTTTTATACTTTTAGTATACATAAGGTGGCAAAGTGAATAAAACAGCATCAAAATAGAGCTTGTTTATCAAAAAAATGTGCCAGTGGAGGATCCCCCACACTCCCGACAAAGGTCCTAGCTAAGACCCTAATGTCCTAAAATCTAAGATATGTCCTAAAATCCTAAAAATGTCATAAAATGCTAAAAACATCCTAAAATACTCAACACATCCTTCAATCCTAGAAATTTTCTACAATCCCGAAAAAGTGCTAAAATCCTAGAAACATCCAAAAATCCTATAAATGTCCTAAAATCCAAGAAAAGCCCATAAATCCTAGAAACATCCTAAGATCATAGAAAGGTCCTAAAGTCCAAGAAATGTCCTTAAATCTTATAAATGTTATGAAATCCTAGAAGCATCCTCAAAACATGCATTGGGCTGCTACAACTGTCTCCTGGCCTCCTGACATTATGTCTGCTTACATATTTTTTTCTTCGGTAGAAATCATACATACACACACACACACACACACACACACACACTCACACAGTCTCTTTCTGAAGGTTAACATAATAATTGCATTGACTGCGGTTGGAAGGCGGTCGATGCAACGCTAACAGCACGTTAACGACATTACACTGCGTGTGACAGGAGAAGGTGTGAGGCGGCTAATGCATTAATTGCATCTGCTGCGATATACTGTGGCTCACATCTGAGACACTCAAGCACCCACACACACACACACACACACACACACACACACACAGAGCTGAAGGCCAAGCTGAAGGGTGAGGCTGTGGGCATGAAAGCATGATCCCTCTCAGCCTCTACTCCACCCTTGTTTACACCCTCCCTCCCTCCCTCTCTGTATCTCAGCATGCAGGTTTTGTAAAGAGCCAGGCTGTGCTGGCATGAGATCTGGCTCCGCTCACACTGTTTTCGGTCGATGCAGAGAGTGTCTGCTGCTGCTGCTTGGTGTACTCTGTCCATCTGGACTCAGGAGATTAGCCCTGGCTCAAAATCGGTGGCAGGAATAAACAGGCTGACTGGTTTGTAAACAAACACACATGCAAATACATCATGTACATACAGTCGATCTGATTATTACCTCGTTAGTGGATTACCAGCTGGGTAACTTTTCCACAGCCCAAGAACCCCAGGGGCCTCTAAAACCCTGGGTTTAACAGGAAGTACTAACCCAGCCACACCCCGCCAAGTTGCTGTTGTTACACCTGTCAAGCAGAGGCGAATTTTCCACAAATATTCATACTATACTTCTAAAACAATCCATTTCAGATAGCAGGTAGACAAATGCAGCTTCTCTATCAAATTCGGAGACTGTAGTTTCTAAACTGACAGCTATCACTGGCAGATTTTTTTAGCTGTTCCTACTTAGCAACAAAAGCTAACAATACATACATGTGTTGGTTGAAAACATTATCTCTGAATGACTTTTTCATGTTTCCGGCTAATTTGGTTTAAAACTAGGTATACCGCCACACGGTTGTATGCCTCCACGCACCAGTCAAGTTGCACTTACAGTTTACATCTATGTGTTTGAGAGCATGGATGCTTCACACCGAGAGGATCTATACAATCAGCACAGTTTCGAGGCGGTTCTTGTGGTCACCGTGGTTACATTTAAGTTTCCTCAAGTCAGAAAGTAATAAAGACAAGAAGATAACAGAAAAGACAAAAACAGTTTGCAAATATTGCAAACCACACAAACTGTACAACTAACATGATGCAGCATGAGAGCCGGCATCATGGTGAGGCGCTTCGGTCAGCCCCCTCTCCACACATTCCTCCTTAACGATCACTACACGGCCAAACCACACTGACAAGGTGCAACCCTGCTCGCCAAAACGAGTACAAGAGCCAAAGAGAGAGCCCAACTTATCACACACGAATGGGAAATGTTTTAAACTAAGTCTCACCCAACAGTAAGTTAAATTTAGTCTTAACATGTTGCAGAAAGACAATAAACAGATTAAATCAAGAGAAAGGTAAAGAAAAACCTTTTATTTCTCCCTATCAGTCTCTCCATACTTTTGTCAAACACTTAAAAATACAACCTGAGCCTGTCAGTGCGAAAAACAAGCACTTTTTGAGTATTTAGGCATACATTTTGTATGTCTTCAGGAGAAACTGGCTGTTTAAAAAAACAGCTCTGCATATAAAGTCAATTTAAAACTAAGTACGAAAAAAATCTAAACGCATTAAGCCTGTTGGTGGAACAGAGCAGACGGCTATACCTCTTTTGTATCTGAATCCAGAGCCGTGAACATCTGCTCACTGTCTGTCTGATGCCCCTCTGTGGGGCTCTTTAATGTTCAGGCATGTCTAGACAATAAAAAGAACCAGTTGGCACATTAAACAAAGTGCAGCCGTCCACTGGTGCCTGAAATAATGAACAGGCGCCGTCAATATGATGCCCCTGTCTTCCACTCCTCACATTTTGTCCTTCTTTGCTTCAAGGTTGCACAGAGTAAACAAGAAAATGCAGGATTGTTAAGTGAGAGTCAAAACTGCGCAGTGAACTGTACATTATATCCCTGTGCAACAGCGGCTCATTATTAAATCCTCAGGTGACATGGCCTTTATTAACCCAGTAAAAATTCCATTAAAACACTCCTCTGTCACCCCATTTACTTCTTATAATTCCTAGTACTCAGTGTCACATTGTGTCTCCCTGCATTCACCCTCATAACCCTCAGTTCCACTTTAATTTGTAAAAAGGTGGCAGAGACAACTCATTTCCAAGTTCCAATCTAGACTTTGTCAACGGTCATTGTGCCAGGAGACAAGCACACCACGCTGCCTCTGAATCTGCCTTTGTGACTCACAGCCTCCACGTTTCCGCAAGTAAAGAGTATATAATATATCCTTCAAGGAAATATCATCCTCTAACCACATACAGATCCTACAACAGCGATACTCAACTAACGGCCCGCGGGCCAAATCTGGCCCCCAACAGAATAGCGGATGGCCCCAAAATTCACACTGGGTATTGTTTTTGTATTTTAAGTGTACATAAGGTACCAGAATGCATAAAAAGTGCCAGTGGAGGATCGCTCGCAACTCCCGACAGAGGTCCTATCTAAGACCCCAATGACCTAAAATTCTAAAATCATCCTAATATCTAAGAAAAATGTCCTGAAATCCTAGAAATACCCTAAAACATCCTAAAATCCTATATATGTCCTGAAATCCTGGAGATGTCCAAAAATCCAAGAAATGTCCTAAAGTCTTGGAAATGACCCAAAATCTTCAAAATGTCCTAAAAAACTAGAAACACCTTAAAATCCTAGAGATGTCCTACAATCCTAGAAATTACCTTAAAACCTAGAATTGTCGTAACATCCTAGTGATGTCCTATGAACCTATAAAAATTTCCTGAAATCCAATAAAATTCCTATAATCCTAAAAACATCCTAAAATCCTATACATTTTCTACAATCCTGGAAAAGTCCTAAAATTCTCAAAATGTCCTTAAATCCTAGACATGTCCAAACATCCAAGAAACATCTTTAAATCCTTGAAATGCCCTAAAATCCTTGAAACCTGTTTGGGGCTGCTGTGACTGGCTCCTGACGTTCTATTATTTTGCACAAGTGGCCCCGAAACAAAGCCATTTGAGTGTCCCTGGTCTAGGACATCCTCTGAAGCCTGGTTTCTCTGTGACTTGGTCCTCCTGTGGTGTAATTAGTGTCAGAATGCCAGCGCGTTTTGCTCATCGCATGGTCGCATCTCCCACGTCACCACATGTAAAAAGACAGTTTAAAAAAAAAAAAAAAACATCGTCTGACGTGCGGCGCTCTCTGAGTGCCATTAATGGAGTCTGGCGGTGGTGGAGAGTGACTGACAACAGATGGGAGGCTCTGTCACAAACAGGACATGCCCAACGATCACAGATTAGCAAACAACACAATGCCACACTATTTGCTCTCGTCTCTGACAGGAACGGCTGCTCTTTTTTTTAATCGGGGTTTAGCCTCGTCCTCTGGGGGGGGGGGAGATGAGGTTTGAGCATCTCAACGATTGTCTGATCCTCTTTAGTCCCGGGCGATCACACTGACAGGACTGTATAGAGTCTTCTCTCACTTGTGCCGCTGTCTCGTAATGTTTCTGCTTTATCTGTGAGCATTTTGCCCAAAGATTTGCGTTAGCTGATACAGATTCATGTTGGGCTTTTTAGTATCTAACCTGCAGATGTCCTATTTCTGTCAAAGCATGTTCACTCTGACAAATAACCTCAGTAATGGTTCAGCTGTAGCACTCATACTATGTACGTTTGTGTGTGTTTTTTTATAGCCGCCTCATGTTTTGAGTCACCATCAATGCATCATTTGTTGATGTGCTCAACCTCAGGCAACAATAGTTGTAAGGGACGTTGAAATTCAAGTTATTTTTTTCTTAACATTATCTACAAACATTTCTCTTGTTTTCTTGAACCAGTGGACAGATGTGAGTTTAGCCATTAAAAATGGCGTGAACATTAATCTGAAGTGCTTGTTTCTCAGCCTTTCAGCAACATGAAGACAGCTAGTGTGCTACACTGTGAGTCAATCAACTATCCCTCCATCCATCTATCCATTCACACACAAGAATAAATACTGGCATTGTACGTTTCTGCAAAACACAGATGTTACATCTTACACTGAAACTTAACATTTCTTTCAACAATGCTGTGTTATTAGGTGTCATTAGGTTTAGACATAAAAAAAAACACTTGGATAGGGTTGTATTTTTGCTTGAAAACAACCATTTTTGTGGAACTATCCCAACTGGAAACAACTAAAAACAACAACTTTTTTTCTTTTTTGAGGGAACAACCCTGGCCGGTAAAATGCCACAATGTTGGTAAAAAAAAAAAAAAAAAAAAAAGCTTTTCATGGCACTATCCCGACTGAAAACACCACAATGTCGGTAAAAAAAAAACAAAAGCTTTTCATGGCACTATCCGGCAGGAAACACGGCAATGTCCCGGTCAAAAACAACCGTTTTTCAGAGTACAATCTCGGCTGGAAATGCAATAATATCAGTAAAAGACCAACAGCTTTTCATAGCACTACCCCAACTGGAAACGCAGTCATGTCTCAAGCAATGTTTGGGGGAACAATCCCAGCTGGAAACACCACAATGTTGGTTTAAAACCAAAAGCTTTTGATGGCACTATCCTGGCTGGAAATGCAGCAATGTCTCTGTAAAATACAACCGCTTTTTGTGGCACTATCCCAGAAGGAAACGCAATGATGTCTTTGAAGAAGGCGTCTGCTTTTTGTGTCGCTAACCTGCCTGAAAACACAGCCATGTCTTGATAAAAATAACTGCTTTTCGGGGTGAAATCCTGGCTGAAAACGCTGTAATGTCAGTAAAAAATACATAAGCTTTTCACAGCACTATCCTGGCAGAAAACGCAGCAATGTCTTAGTACAAAACAACAAATTTGGGGGAAACAATCTTAGCTGGAAATGCCACAATGTTGGTTAAAGTCCAACACTGTGGAATTTCATGGCTAGAAAAGGGACATCTGGGTAAAAATCAACCACTTATTGTTGTGCTATGTGGCAGGAAAAAAAAACATCCACTTTTCAGGGAAAAATCCGGGCTGTAAATGCAACGGTATCAGTAAAAAAACAACAGTTTTTTGTGGCACTACAGAAGTACGCAGCAATAACTTGCTAAAAAACACAGGGATGTCTTGTTTGTTAGTGTTGACCAGCGCTCTGCAGCTTGGCAGACGTCTCACCTGGTTGTCATGCCATCAATCATCCCCTCCACCACCCACAGAGTCGTCTCAGACACTACATCGATTTAGAAACCTACAATTTATGAAACATACAAATTTAACATACCCATGGTTTTACATTTATTCAGTCAGCCATTCAAAAAGCCAAATATGTCGATGTGGATAATAAACCATAATTGACACGTAAAGTCCAGTGACTTCTGTCTCTTGGTGCACGTTTCTCTGCTATTTTTTAGAGCCCATAAAGGGTCCTTTTGCTGTTGTGTCCTTCAAGTCATCTTGCCTGGGCTAAAGGACTAAAACAGCCCCAGTAATAATGAAATGGCTTTAGTTGAGCTGCGTGCCTATAAAGCACACTGCTGCTCTGTCGGGACGAGCCAATCATTCTGTGGACACACTGCAAAAGAAAAATGGTGGGGAGCGGGCCGGGAGACGAACAATGAGGATCAATCAAGGATTGTCCCGCTGCCAAGAGACAGTGACCCGACCAGTCATCATCGGGAGTAGAGACGGACTAACTGAAGTGGTCTGACAGATGGAAAAGGCGGACGGGCTGATGGATGTCATGGTCTGGTGCTCAGTATTTCTGTGCAGTCATTTATTTCATGTCTAATATGTGAGCGTCAGGAGGAAAATGGTAAAAAAAAAAAAGCTTAAATGCTGCGTGAAAGTTTGTTTTTTGCGTACTAATTCAATCAAAACTGTACCTACAAAAATAAATTCAGGTTTTTTACAGCAGCACATTAGTGTATTCCAGAGAGTGAATATTGGTCCTGAATGGATGATAATCTGAGTACCGAAATCTTTGTCAGTGGGCACTAAAAATAGTTCATAATATCGCTTCAGTCCTATCAATCACACAAACAGTCAACCAGCTAGAGGGCCGACGCTGTTAGCCTTCGATTAGGCCTTTATTTCATTTAACATTTTTAATGTCACTCCATACGTTTTTTCATGGTTTAACTTGAATAATGAGAACTACAGATTTCTGAGTTCGTGGTCATAGCCGCAATCAGTCACTAGAACAAAATGTTGGGATTGTACATTTCTGCAAAACACAGATACATTACATTTGTACGTTTCATATGTATCATATCAAATTTTGATGATATGACACAATGTAGTGACATAATACATGAGCTGCCTTTGTCATCTGGAGGTGGAGGGGATGGTGGATGGCGTGACAACAAGTTACAGAGCACTCTTCAAGACATTCAGGACCAGTAAACAACAAAAATGGTTGTTTTTTTAGCGACCCATTGCTTTTTTGCCACTAATAGCTATTGCTGTATTTTCTGCTGGGATTGTGCAACGAAAATTGGATGTTTTTTAGGAGACTCTGCTGTGTTTCCATCGGGGATAGTGCAATAAAATGTTGCTTTTTTCCTGAGACATCGCTTAATTTCCTGCAAGGAAAGTGCCACTAAAGACTGTTGTTGACATTGCTGCTTTTACATCATGGAAAGTGTGTTTTTTGGGTTGTTTTTTTTCCTTTTTTAAGATTTTTCTGTGTTTTGTACCTTTACTTTTCATACTTGAAATACATTTACCTGATTACTTCCACTTAAGTAACATTTTTTAATCCAGGAATTGTACTTCTAACAGTTTCTTCACAGTGTGGTATCAGTACTTTTCATTAAGTAAAAGAACAAAATACTTCCATAAATTTCTATAAACTAAATATTCTTCTGCAGCAATTTCATGCAAACCTAACAAAATAATTATCTTTTATAAATATTTGCTTTGTATGGTACTCAGACGAGCACAAATATGTGCCAGTGAGCTAAATGCAGTGTCACCGACTGCAGCAGGCGAAAAAAAAAAAAAAAATTATTTCAGGTTAGTCATGCTGAAGCAGTGCATCATGGGTGTGACCCTTGACCTCCACTGCGGGGGGGTGGGGTGTGTCACCATATGGTGCTGAGAGAATGACGGTGTGTGTGTGTGTTTGAGAGAGAGAGAGAGTGACGGTTGGGATGATGAGACCCAGGGGAGCAACGAGGGAGCTCAATAGGACACGCAAAGGCACATTAACACACAGTTTTATACACACATATGTATCTATACATATTATGCGTACAGGTATAAAACTCCATGTAGATAAGATAAATGCATACATTCCCCACACACACACTGTAAATCATTCTGCTGGCCTGCCTATATCTATAAAATGCCAGTGACTTTGTGAGTCTGACTCTATGATGATTAATTCCCTCGCAGCTCCTGTCATACATCACAGCGGCAGAGCAGTGAGCTGAGCGGTGGGGATGATGAGACATGAAACCATCAGCACACCTCGCTACTAATCCTCCGCTGATTCCTTTATACCCTCTCTCTCTCTCTTCGCAGTAATAGGGGTCAATTTACCTCTGAGCCGCTCGGAGCTGCGGCTCAATTCGTCTTTTTCCTCCCCCCGAATATAGCCACCATATTTAAGAAAATATATGCACTTGCATGCACACACGTGCCCTGCAGGAGGCAGCTCTCCACCCGGCCTGCAGGATGCTCATCCCCGCTCAGTTCACTTGACTGACTCACACAAAGATGGAGGGGGGGTGTATGACCCGTGGTTAAGCAGGCTGCTTCATAATGGATGAGCGCAGTCATTTGAACACGTCATACCAGTATGCATGAGTGACGATTCATTACCAGCATTACAGACTGTAGAGCCTATTAAGAGCTTAACTAAATAAAAATGATCCTACAGTGAGCTCAGAGAACGTCAACGCTACAAGTCTGAATATCACACGTATGTGATATTTACTCATCTGAAAAAAATGAGGTTAGTTTGCTGAAAAACGCTCGTCACCTGAGAAACACTGTGTGACCCGTTAGAAACACACTGTAAGAGTACTGCTCGGTTTGTGTCGGTGCTTAAAGCATCATGATTGTGTTCTCTTACACTAATACTGTAATTAGAGCTGAAACAATTGACCCTTCATTAAGCCCCGCCCCTTTAAGATGGTCCGCCAAGCTGCCGGAGCTAGCGTGGAGCTCATAATAGGCAGGTTTCCATTAACCCTCAGATTGTGCAAATGGAAACACATCAATTACAGAAAAAAAACCAAAAACATTTAGCACAAAAAATTCAAACAGCCATATTTTGCAAAACTGCAATGAAAACACTATTTTGGCTTTTCTAGGCCACATGAGGCTATGGCTATATGCATGTCTGTAGGAACTGGCTCCCTCATGATGCAGCAGGAGCTACAAGAGGTTTTATTGCGTCACATAACTCCTCAAAAGTTGAGCGGATCATCCGGAAGTTTTGATCCGGAATTTCTCTGTGAAATCGTGGATTATCACCTCCAATAAATTCCTTATACATGGCGGCTCCCAAGAATAAGGGGCTCGCTTTACACCATTATGGCTCCATAACACGCCTACATGACCTTGGATTGGAAATAATGACACCTAGTGTGGTGGCTGCAATAGAAATAAATCTGCTAATGTTTTGACCATCCATCGCCATGGTTACCGGGACGTTATTGCCAGAGGAGAAGTCACATAACATCACTCAGTGGAAATGCAGTCATCACACAATTATGTTTTAGCAACATTTCGAAAACATCGCTTAAGTTTTACACAAATCTGTAATGGAAACCTGCCGACTGTAACTCACTATATCCTCTGAAGAAATCGTGTCTGATTTGGGGAAGGATGAAAAAGCAGTTTCACAGAGAAGCACAGAGAAGTGTCTACAATATGAAGTTGGAGGATATATTCAGGATGTCAGACTGTCTCAGCAGCAAACCAAATTATGAAAAGCTATTTGATGACATCATCTCTGGCTCTGGAAAAGTTGGATGTTTTACAGATCAAAGAACTATCTGAATATTCATGAAAATACTAAGTTAATGTTTGCAAAATGTATTTACGTAAGACTGGACAATATATCATTTTTTTATTATATGAAACCACATGCTATCTATTATAATTTTGAATCTTATTATCATAAGTGTCTAATATTGCTTTTAACAGCTGTCATTATTTCCACTTTTCTGATTATTATTTGCAAAAAGATATCTGTGTAAATATCTTATGAGAGGACCAAAACTCAACCCTATACAATCACAATATAAATATGGAGGTATATAGTCAAAAATATTGTGAAATTTGATCTTTTCCATATCACATCGCTCTATTTTTAATAATTTTTTATGTTCGATTTTCACTATTTCTGGATATTTTACAGATCTGAGAACTATCTATCTACATATTCAAGAAAATAATCAACAGATTATTTATGCTGTATCAGCACAAAGCAATATTATTTATAGAAAGCTGGTCAGACATTAATTTTAGTACAGGAGCAAAAAAATACCATAATATAAGGTAAAGGAATAATATTGTCACTGAGGAGATACACATTCATTTAATTTGGTACCATAATATCTCTATGATCTTAAAGCTATAAAAAATCCAAACTGTAAATCACAGTAACTTGTCATTTAAGAAGCACGTTTTTGTGATTATGATATGGTATCTGGCTGTGTGGCCTCGCTGGAAACAATGGGAGGGATTTTTTTAGAGACACATCAGAAGGTGATGATGTCCAGCCTGTTGTGCGGTCAAACCAACTCACCTGCAGCCTCCGGCGCCGGATTATCCCCGAGTCATCCATGGTGCAATGAAGGGCGGCGGGGCTCCTGGCGGGGGTTTCCCCTCACTAAAGCAATCTCTTGACCCCCTCTCTAATCAGTGGTTTTGACCCGGCGGGGCTGCGGCATCCAGCGGCGCTTCAGTTCACACCCGACCTGCGCAGCAGCAGCGTCCTGGCGCACTCAGAGCCAAAAAAGGCGCACGCAAGTGTCACGTCGAAGAAGCCCCAAAAAACACACAAATGCCAAACAGTCCCATTCTGTGTGTTTACAAATGTCTCTTCAAAAGCAGAGGCAGTGCTTCTCTCTGAGCCCTACTTCTGACCCGAGTCTCAGGGCTGCTGCCAGTCATGCTGCTGTCTCTGCGGTCTGCGCTCCCTCCCGGAGCATCCTTGACATTTTGCCAGAGGTTTGTGCGCTTTGACGCTGTCCAGAGGCCCGAGCGATCTCTGCAAACACAATGCACACAAAAAAAGGATCAGCCACTTTGTTCCACAAGATCTCCAGAAGAAACGTGAGCCCCTTCCCACATTTGGCCACAAAGGACAACGTGTTCAGAGCTCAAAAACAACCAGGCGGTGATTTCACACACTGCTGCACCGGACAGTTGAGCAGCGCTGCTCCGAGACGCGCTTCATCCTTGAACCCCTCGGTCGGGCTGACATTGCCGCCGATTCACCGCGGAGGAGCCTGTCTGCTCCCCTGAACATCAGCGCCCGCCCCCCGTCTCCAAAATTGCACATAAAGTCCAAACTCTAATCCGTTTCATTCATGCATCCGTCGCTCCTCAACCTCCACTTCCTATGAACCTGGTGACTGGACGGGGCGACAGCAGCAACGCGATATTTGTAACCCCTTCCTGGGATTCCCTCTCGCCCCTCCTCCCGCTCTCAGCGGAGCGTCCCTCTTCGCAGGAATGAAGGAGCAGCAGATACAGCTTAAACTGCTCACTTATGTTGAGGGATTAATAAAAACACCATGTAGAGATTATTGCTGCTTTTATATCCTGCGCTGTCAAATCTGACAAGTTGATTTTGCATTAAAAAAAATCCAGGAAAATGCATTGAAAAATGTAAAAAAAAAAAAAAAAGGAATTAATTCATGTTTAATCTAATTGTTAAGTTTACTTAAAATTTATCTACATCTACTTAATTTTGTGAAGTTACAAAACTGAAAAATTACAAGTTTTATTAAATAAATTTTTTTAAGTTTTACCCATATCAGTAGTTTGCTCAACTTGATTTCCAAGCAGTTGTGTTTATCGATACTTGATTTTAAATTTTAATTTATTTACGTGTTACCGATAGTAATTAGAAGTTATTATTCTAAGTTGGGTTTTTTTCAGTAGTTTGCAACCAGCAGAATAAAGATATATGGCACAGTAAACTTAGTTTACTGAAGTTGCTAAAACTTAGAAAGATTGATTTAAATAAACGTCATTATTAAGTTTAAACAACATCACAAAGCGCTGCTCTGGGATGTGCTTCCTCATTGAGCCCCTCTGTCGGGCTGACATTGTCACTGATTCTCCACGGAGGAGCTTGTCTGCTCCCGTAAACATCAGCGCTGTCCTCCCTCTCACCTCTCTTCCAAGAAAAATACATAAAGTTCAAACTTTTATCCATTTAATTCATGCATCCGTAATTCGTCAACCTCCACTTCTTATGAACCTGGTGACCTGACAGAGTGACGGCAGCAACACGATATCTGTAACCCCTTCCTGGGATCTTGCCCCTCCTCCCACACACAGCTGTGTGTCCTTTTTCACATGCATGAAGGAGCAGCACATACATCTCACACTGCTCACTTCATCCAAGCTTTTCAGCACATGGCTGTGTGAATTATCAGACAGGCTGGAGCCACATTCAGCACCAAAGACAGCGACACAGTATTCAAAGTACTGAGGAAAGTTGCCCCATAAATTACAGTAAAATGCCATGATTTGAGCTCAACTTTCCGCAGCAGTAAGGGTTAAATGTAAGTTTACAATTAAATTTACTGACTCACTCTTTAATAATGGTGCACATGGCAAATTTGAACATGCACGATATGCACGTCTAATTTTAGCAGATGGTGAATTTGCAAATTTTATGCTTGCACTTGGCAAATTTGCACAACTTATTCTTGCACAAGGCAAACTTGCACATCTTGTTCTCCCATTCTACCTCACTGAATCTTTAAACTATAACTTCAACAAATTAGAACATTTATTTCATGTTTGGTATGCACATTGTAAGTTTACAGTAAGTGCCCATAGTAACAGTCATAATGCATATAAAACTACAGCCAGCAGGTGGTTACCTTACCTGTCCAAAGGTAACAAAAAGCACCTAATGGTACCTCTAAGTTATATATTAAATTATATATTAAAATTCCATCATTTATTTATTAAACTTCAATGTGCAATAGGGTTTTAAAGGTGCAATAATTCTTTATATTACTGTCTTAACTGCAATATTTGCCCCAATATTTTAACTACAACATTCCTCTGCGCAATTATTCAAATGTGCAATACTATTCCAACTCTTGAATGTAAGCTATATCTAACATGTTTCACATATTGTATATATTATGATTGCAATTCTTACTTATTCTTACACAATGAACACATATTTATATTTTTATATTTTGAGCTCACATACTAGTTTTATAGTAACATAAGGCAGTTTTATATTTTAAACACTTTACACACCCAGCACATTATCCATATTATAATTTAAATTTTCAGATACTAGTGTTAATTGTCTATAAGTGTATTTTTTTACATTTATAGTTTTACACACTTAGGTATTCAGCATATTATAAATACTTTATTTTTAAATAATTACATACTAGTGTTAATTGTTTACTATAACTGTATTTATATATTTATATTTTAAAAATATTTTTTACTTATCTCTACCTGTAATGATTCTCTATGCTGGCATCAAAGTGACTGTAATGAACCACAATTTATCCCCGGGGATGAATAAAGTATTTTTGGATCTAATATTTTTGTTTAATCTGTAGGTAAAGAAAGTACAGTTTGTCAGAAAAGTGGGGGACCAGTCATGTACCCTCTGTGGTTTGGTTGGAGTGAGGTTAATGTTGGGGTAAAACACCATAAAATGTGTAAAAATAATGGATGTTTTTCTTTAAAGCGTCGGAGTTCGACATTTTAGCCGTCACCATGTTGGCAAATTTGGAGCTAAAAGTGACAAATTCCGACGACAGAGTGAAGATAACCCTGACATTAGGCTGCTAGCCTGGTTAGCACGGTGTGTTTACAGCTAACTGTAGCAATGCTAACGCTAATTTCCGACAGCAAAAACAGACTTTAAGCTGTTAAAACTAAATGTACTTACCGATAAACTGAACGTGCGACTCCATAGATGGTCTTTTAGTAAAGCCAAACGCTGAACACGACATTTTAGTCGACCAAAACAAACTTTCAAAACCTGAAAACACGCTGAAATAGCTACAGCTAAAGCTTCTCTCTGACATTCTGGAGTTACGCCGTGGTTACGTTACGTAACCGACGTCGCTGCCATGGTAACGACTGATCAACGGAGGTACCCACCTGTCAATCAAAGCAGACACGCCCTTAATTATGCGCAACTTTAAACCTTGATAACTTTTAAAAGGGGGAGTTTTTTAATAATTCAAACCCGTGCTGATGTCATGAATGTTGAAATTAGCGACAGAGACAGAGACTGTTTTGTTTTACCAGATTGTAAACACGTTTATTTCTGCTGTAAATTTGGGCATTTTAACATGGAGGTCTATAGAGACTGACTCTGCTTTGGAGCCAGCCCCTAGTGGACATCTGAGAAACTGCAGTTTTTGGCATTTTGTGTTGGCTTCATTTTTTCTGCTTTAGAGTTAAACACATATTGACAGCCAAACAGATGTTTACACAACACTGATCAAATGACTATATGTGTTTTAAAACCACAACTTATCATTTTTATGCTTTGAATTTTTTAGTGATTAAATAAACAGGGTTTGAGGTTGGTTTTTTTTTTATTGGTTTTTGTTTAGATGGTGGAAATAACACACAGTATTTAAGTGTATTTTCAGTTCATAAAAGTTATTTGTAACATTTTGGTTGCCTAAAAAGTTTTATTCAGCATATACAGAATTTAGTTTTTGTTTGTTTTTTTGTTGTTGTGTGTTTTATTCTTATAAGTTGGTTGCTTTAATGGTTCTAAATTTGTTTTTTTGCTGTAAAAAAATAACATCAGCATTATCACAGTTCACCCTTTGAAACCTGAGCAATTGGTTTGATTTCTTTCAAAAACACACAGGATGAAGACACGCAACTTAACAAGACAAGGACCAAAAATTACCAAGAATTTGTAAAAATCACACAAGAAATTTTCCAAAAAATAAGCAGGAGAACTTTAAATTTCTTTATTAAAGGTTTTTTTCTGTCACATAATTTTAAATATAAAATTATTCTAATAATAAACACATTTTTTTGGACATTTCCATAAATTTTTTGAATCATTTTCTGATAATTGTCCTCTCTTGTTAGTGCAAAATATTTCCCATGGACAACCTAACAGGTTAAACCAGCTACAGCTAGCTTTGATGTGTGCTAAAATAAAATATTGCACGACTCAGCTCAGGTGATAAAACCAGACCAAGATAACAGAGCAATGATGTGCACTATTAGGCCAAATTAAATTCTCATCTGCATGACATTTAGGACCCTGAATACAGGGATAATTGAGTGCAGAGAATAAATGTATCTGCATCAACAGTTCATACATATTTGTGTCGGTATAATTTAAAAAACCCAGATGAGATTCCCGGGCACAAAACAAACCTCAGGCCAGAGTAAACAACACAGTGTTTCCACCATTGACATTACTTGTGTGATTGACAGGCGGTTGGCCCTTTGGCAAAGTCATTACGTAATGCCATGCTGAGGATTAGGACTTTCACACAGTTTTTATGTAACATATGGTCCGAGCTGCCCACACAGCCATGACCTCATCAGTGCCAGACACAGTGAGAGATCTGCAGCCGAGCGCCCAAACGCGGCCCACGCTGACCATCCCGAAAGGAAATGGACAGGAAGGCTGCAGGGAAGCTGCTGGTCTCAGTTCAAATCACAAACAAACAGGTTTTTTATATTAAAAAAAAGGATCCCTGCACAGAATTCAGAGCTAACCTTTAAATCAACAGGTAACTGCAAAAGTACTTTCAGCCATGAAGTTAGTCTACTACTTTGATCGTGACTTAAATATCTCAACAACGATTGGATGGATTGGTGTTTTTTTTTTGTTTTGGTGAGTAGTTGCTGTTTTTCCACTGGGAAAAGCCACTTAAAGTGTTTTTGGTTTCTTTACTAAGACATCACTGCATTTCTGGTCGGGATAGTTCAATGAAAAGCGATTAAAAAATAAAAATAATAACAAAGGCATCACTGTGTTTCCAGTCGTATTTTTTTGTGCCATAAAAGTTGTTGTCTCTTTTTTTAATTATTATTATGTATTGGCACATAAGTTTAAATAAAAGCAAGTAGATAATAACATGACAAGAATTGTGCAGGAGAGGTGAAGAAACCCAAAGGGGCTTATAGCAAAATTTATTCAAATACTAACGGTACTTTTCACCTTATCATAACAGTATATCAAACAGAAATCATAGTCAACATAAATAAAGCAGAAGCATACACATAACACATCAGTACAGCGAATACATTTACTGCAGCACAGATGTTTTTTCGTGTTAGACTTAAAACAATCTCTCTTAGGCCCAAACGTGATCTTTTCCTGACCATCTTTTCCGTAATAAAGTGGTTTTTTGCCTAAAACTAACCAAACGTTTACCACAGTGTAACTGAAAAGTAAAGAAACGTAAGGATTCAAAATACATAATAACTCATGGTACAAATGTAATGTATCAGTGCTTTCCAAAAATGTAAAATGCCAGCATTTATTCTGGCAGATGATCACTTGAAGAGAGATGTGTAAAATTCTGCTAACCGCTAACGTAACTATAACCGCTAACGTGACTATGTACGTATCCACAGTTTGCAGAAAATGACAATGGCACATTTATTCTGGTGATTGATTTGTTTTTGCTTTTTAAATTTTAGCTACTAGATGTCACCACTTTACTATAAACACAGATTTTGGTCAAAATAAACCGCTTGTCACAAATGACCAATGATGTCATTTTTGGGGGGAAGACAGTCTAAAATTACTATTAAGGACCTAAAATGCATTAAAAACGTATGTATGCATGTATGTATAGAAAAAACACATGTAGTCACAGCAGCAGTCCCATGCACATTTCCAGGATTTTGGATATTTCCAGGATTTTTGAAAAAAATTCTAGGATTTTAGGACATTTCTCAGATTTTTGGACATTTGTGGGATTTTTTGGTCGTTTCTTCAGTTTTAGAACATTTTTCAACCTTTGGGACATTTGTAGGATTTAAGGACATTAGAGTCTTAGCTAGGACAATGGCAACATTTATTCTGGTGATTGGGTTGTTTTTGCTTTTTGAATTATGTCACGACCTACCAAAAAAACACAGATTTGGGTCAAAATAAGCTGCAAAATAAGCGGGATAAATAGATAAGAATAGATTAGATTAGATAGATAGATAGATAGATAGATAGATAGATAGACAGATAGATAGACAGATAGATAGATAGATAGATAGATAGATAGATCTGAGTCTGATAAAATGAACATGACTTGATATCACAAACGTCGAGAAAATAAGAAAACTTTTCTCCCTGCTGAGGCAGAATGTGTTCAGAGACGCACAAATCTAGTCAGAAAAAGCCGCTCAGTAAGCAGGCTGTTATTTGTTAGATTAAATGGAGCTGTCAGGGCCGTCTGGCTGGCAGTCACAGAGCCAGATCGTCTCAGTGCTGCCGATGGCAGGACTTTGTTCTGCAGTCTGTTCGCCGTGTAAACCTCGACAAACACAAAACTCTCACGGTACTGTCACCTCCCTATCATGAACACAATGCCCCGCTGCTCCTCTTTGCTGTCAAAGCGTGGAGCGTTGGTTTGTGCCGCAGTAGACACACAGCAGCAGGAGAGGCTATTGATTTCTGCTCCTGTTGAACTGAGCTCGCTGTAAAGAGCCAAGTGCAGGTGGAGGTCTGGCCCCACTTCACTGAGTTTTGTAATGTCGTCATTGCGGCCACAGGAGAATGGACACAGAAGTAATGCTGCTCCTGATATCCTCTTACATAACCATTAGTAATCCCTTTCAGTTTGGACTTAACAGCTGCTCAGTTTTGTTTGGAGCCTGATTCTCTTCAGCGCTGCAAAACAACCATCAACCACCAAGCACAAACCATCCCAGCGTCCCCTGAATTCAGATAAAAAACAACCCAAATGCTACCGTCTGTCTTTAACCCTTTGAAACCTGAGCAAATTGGCTTGATTTCTTAAAAAAAAAAGAAAGAAAGAAAACAATGTGCAACTAAAAAAGAAATGACCAGAAATTAGCAAGAAATTAGTAGAAACTACAAAAAAATTCTGAAAATCAGTAAAAAAAAATCCTTAATTAATTAATAATTACAATAATAAAGAAAAAAAAGAAAATTACCCAACAATGGTGTCACCAGGTCCTGTACACATGTACATCACCAGATCACGGACAGGAGTTAAACCACCAGAGGTCAACAAACACAACATGCTCAGTGGGTGTTCAGTTACTCTTTAAAAGGAAAATTAGCATCCTGAATTTACAGGGTTGTACTGTACTTCTAAATTATTTCACTTTCTCCTGCTCATTTTCAACAAGAACGCGCCTCCTAAAGGATTTGTGCTCATTCACGTCCCATTACACAACTGAAACTCCCACGCACTCAAATCATTGTCCGACTTTCCAAAAGAAAGACGATTGGATCAGGACTGTAACCAGGGTCCAGAATTTAAGAGAGGGGGATTGAGGTCACCCTAAAATTAACACTGGTGTGTGAAAGTTTCTTCTAGATAGTTTCGAATGGGGGGCAGCGAGAGATGTTGGTGGGTAACATGAGTGCTTTTTTCAAGACTTTATGCTATGATGAAGGCATTTCATGTTTTTTATCTTAAACCAATATAGTGGTGAAGTAATGAGTTTTAAAACATGGCTTTTAGCACCTCTGATTCCCTCGTTTTTAAGTCTGTGGGTTTTTGAATGGGTTTTTGGTAAAATGCCCTAAACAAGGTCTGTGGTTAACACAGGCTAAAAATATTTAGATGTTTTGTCGTGCAACATAAAATACAGCCGCTTAAACACCATTTTTGAACTTTTAAGGTTTTACTCGTCTTAAAAAAGGCAGTTTCTGACAAATGGCTAAATGGGACTATGGTGTTGTTGTTTGTTGGTTTTGAAAAATAGTGTGCAGCTTAGCAGGCACCACAATCTCCTCCACCTCCCAATAACAAAGTCAGCTCATCAACTACGTCACTTTACAAATATTGATATGATACAAAATTTACAAATATTGATATGATACATACAAAATGTGCAAATATAGCTTCTGTTTCTAATATTTTAGTGCGTCAACAATACAGAGACCTCCACACTACACTGAACACACTGCAGGAGCAAACAGGGTGTTTTACAGTGAATCTGTGTGTATGTGAGGTTTTTATATGGAATAGGTGAATCAATTAAATGTCTTTTTATTCTTTTTTTATTTCCTGCACAGTCTGTATTTGGCTGCTGTTGTTTGGTTTCCAGCTGTCATGAGATATTAATACACAATAATGTGAAGCTCTGTGATTTCCTGAAGGTAACTTCTGCTTTTACCTCCAATAAATCACCACAATGACTCCCTGTGGTGAAAGACGGCAGTGCAACAGAGACAGAGTGTGCATGACCCCGCACTGCACCGTCTGTTGCTTTGTGTGCCTGCAAAAGAAAGATAAATTAACCCTTTGAAACCTTAGCATCTTGGCTTGATTTCTTCCAAAAATAGAAGAAAATGAGCAGCTTGACAAGAAATGACCTCAAAAAGAATAAGGAATAAGTAAAAAAGTTACAATAAAATTACCTGAAATAAGCAAAACAACAACAAAATAAAAGTAAAAGAATAAAAAACAAGAAAAAATAAATATTATTAAAAAAAATATATAGATAAAGTCTTCCTGATATTTTCACTGGTTACTGAATAATTTAATAATGATATTCTCATTCATTTTCTTGTCACCTTTAACCTTGTTTTTTTTTCATTTTGCAGGACATTTCATACCAAGTTGCCTTTTCCCCATGTTTTTGAAATAAATAATTCTGCTTACATTTCAAAGGTTTAAATGCTTGTGAAGTGTCTTAATGAAACGTGAAGACTGATGATGATCCAGGTTTCAAAGGGTAAAGCATGTAATAAT
Organism: Plectropomus leopardus; assembly: GCF_008729295.1. Taxonomy (NCBI): domain Eukaryota; kingdom Metazoa; phylum Chordata; class Actinopteri; order Perciformes; family Serranidae; genus Plectropomus; species Plectropomus leopardus. Next base: position 28,157,780 of record NC_056479.1, on the reverse strand, counting down.
TTTTTTTTCTCTGTTCATCTAGCAGGAAAAAATACTATTTTTTTCTGTTTAATTGTGAAAGAATTGCAAATCTACTCAGGGATATTTTTCCTCCAGGTTGATTTCCTTCATGCTTGATTAATTCATTGAGAAAATCTCCTCGTCTAAATTGTGATGATGATGGTGGTGCAATGTTCTGATCTATTTCCACAATCATTCAGAAGTACACGTTACTCCTTAAGATCAATTAGAGTGAGAACTGGAAGTCCTGCTTAGTCTGTAAGACGATCACACGGTCAACATAAGGTCAGAATTAAACACACACACAGATTACTGGTGCAAATTAAGTCAAAGTGTCAGATGATACAAATAGTCTTGAATCTGGGATGTTTAGAGTTTGTGTTGTTATTCCTGTCTACACAAGAGAAGATGGATATTTATCGTTCTAATGTGGTTATCTGCTTTTCCTTCTATAATTCAGTTTTATTGAAGTAAATCAAAATGTCTCATTCTTAATTTCCTCTGCATCACTCTATCCCTGCCTCCTTCCTGTCTTTATGCCCCAGTCTTTAATTACACACACCCACGGACTGACGTCACCAATTAGAAGGCTAGACGGCGTCAATGAGCATTGTGAGTAATCCTGGTGGCCACCATGTCTAATTCTGAATCAAGAGGCGGCTCTCCTGCTGGCAGCCCAAAAGGCCCGGCCCAGCAGGACGTCTCTAAACCCTCCTCTGCAGCGCACCACACACATATCCACAGCTGCTCCTGACAAATAGTCTTTTTGTCAGCAAAGTCAACCCGGAAATGTTGAGTACCCCAAAGTAATATGTTATAAATGCATAGTGTGGGTCCCCAACATTAGGAAACTGCCACATGCTAATTTGCATATGTTGGGTATTTTGCATAATTTACCTAGTTTGTATAAAGGTGAATAATCACATATACTGACAGCATTTCAGCCACTGCTTAGCCAATTTGGACATTTTTTGGTTGGTTTTGGGGTTTCTTTGAGGATGATGAATCCACTGGGCTCTATAGGCTGGCAAATCTAATAGGTGCAAATGTCTATCAGAATGGCCAACCACCTTTCGAAAGGTGGTTGGCCATTCTGAGTGAGTTAAATGATGAGTTTGTCATTTTGTCAGGTCTACAATAAAATGAATGAGCTTTTGTTCGAAACCTCGGAGATGAAATAAAACAGGGCCGAGAATTGAACCCTGTGGAACCCCATTTAAAGTCTTGAATAGTTTTTACCGCCAATAATTACAAACAAGCTCCAGTTATTAATATGGTCAGGATGATGAATCAGCATTGTAAATTTGATGACCTAGAACTGAGCCCTGTGGAACACCGCATGAAGTCTGGGAGAGTTTTGACCTCCAACATAGACAAAAATGCTCCTGTCATCGATTTGATCATCAAAATAAAACAGGACCAAGAACAGAGCCCTGTGGAACCACTTATAAAGTCATGAATTCTCGTTTTATGCCTAATTGAGACAAAAAAAATTCCCTTATCTATAAATATTTGTCCCACACAGTTTTCTTGTCAACTCTAATGCCAAGAAGAACAAGGGCAAAAATGTTTTTGACATCTAAGCTAACGTAAAAATTATATAAAACTTTAAAAGGAAAAGTCTCAATACTGTGATTCTGACATAATCCAAACTGGAAGATATCAAAAGTCATTGATGCCTAAATCATTATTAAGCTAATGAAAAACTATTATGTTAAGGATCTAACATTTCAGATAAGGGATTTTTTTTTAATGAATGGATGTCTCCTCTTGCAGTCTGATTTATAAGAGTTTTTAAAGTAGGTCTTTTGGGTTTAGGGTAATGTAAACAACACTGACGCTGAGAGAGCTTGAGCTGTTGCACGGTATCAGTTTAATCTGCAGAGGAACAAAGACAGATAAACTGGGGAGAGAAGAAAGGAGACAGAAGAAATGACAGGAACTTTGTTGTATTATTCATTATACTTAGCTAATGCAACAGGGAGACAGAAGAGTCAACAAAGAGAAAGACAAAAGAACAGAGGCAGATGTTATCGCAGTAAAGTGCTTTTAGAGAGCAAGTTGATGAACTGAACAAAGTTGAGGCACATTTTTCATGTGTGTGTTTGTTTGTTTTAGTGTTTGATATGAACTGTAATTGGGTGCAGCATCAAAGCAGCATTGGCAAAGACACAGACAGTGTTTTTAGTCCCTCAGACAGTTGATGAAAAGACCTACCTACACACAAACACACACACAGAGCTAAGCCTATTACGATGACGCAAAGAGTCCTGCAAGAGTTCACAACAACATCCAAAAAGTAGCACACAGCTGCGGCTTTGTGCCCACACTGATGCAACCGACCTCTTACATGTGGACAAAATGCTCGTGTGGTTTGTTACCAGGGGTGCTTCTAGGATTTGAGGACCTTGGGGGCTCAGCCTGAACCACTGCAGGGGAGTCCGGGGGATCCTCCTTTTTCATGAACAAGCTCTATTTCTTCTCATGTACTCTAACACCTTATTTACCCTGACATTTTTTACTTTAAATATGTACTCAGTTGAAACAGAATACTTTACAACTGCTTTCATTAAAAAATTATAGACGGGAGTTGGAAAAATCGTCTGTATTTTTGTTTAAAGTAGTAGTCTTAGTAAATTTAGTAAAGTTTCAACATGGACAGATTATTAGCACATCCAGCGCTTTTTATCATTATTGTGGATCGTTCATTATTAAGAAGATGGGAGGGGGTGATGCAAAAAGGGAGAGATATGTAGTATTAAGTAAGTATTAAGGAGAGACTCAGGTTTTTTTTTTATTTTTGGCTCATAGGAGGGGCATCCAACCTTAAATGGCTGTATCTTGCATTATTTTTTAAGAAAACCTGCCTTCCAAACAAGGCATGCTTTCTTTAAAAATAATAGGCACCTTTTTTGTCTTTTAGAATCTTTGGCTTTTTTGTTGTTGTTGCTTTTTTGTGAGTTTCTAAACTTTTGGCAATAGTTTTTTCGTTCTTTAAAAAGTTTTGGTGTTTTTTTTCCTTTAGAATTTCTTGGCAATTTCCCACTAAAATATTTTGTTGATTTTTTAAATCTATTTTTTTCTTCTTTTTTCCCCAATCATTAATTTTTTTTTTTATTCTTAAAAAGAACATACCTTCCAAACCCCTGGACCTGCCAAAATAAAAATCACCAAAACTACACCATTTAGCCTATTATAGCCAGAAACTGTATTTTTTTTTTTCCATGGATTATCAAATTTCTGACAGTTCTTTAATCTTATCATGTTGGACTAACACTTCATGCATTTTCCCTGTGTCACTCAAGGAGACTCAAGGAAAAATATTAATAGCTTTGAGGAGGTTAAAATAAAAAAACAGCCACTCCCCTCCTCTGATAAATAAAGAACAGTCCCTTAGGCCTATTCTTATTTTTCAAACTATATACTGGGGCTAATAACATTCAGGGCTGAAGCCTCAGATGCCCAGACCTGATGATGCCGCTGTTTGTCACATTTGACTCTTTAAAAACAACTAATGTTATGTATTTCAAAGTTTGTAATATTTATAATGTGAAAACATGATGTGTAGCGAGCAGACGCCGCAGACAGAGCTGAGAAGCGGAGTCTTGCAGAGAAAGCGTGTATTGATCTGCTCCCACAAAGGTGTCATCTCAGACGCAGAGTTATGGGACAAACACAGCTGTTTGTCGGGACATTCCTCTGCCATCCATCTGCGGTCGCAGAGCCTGAGCTTGTAATACAAACATGAATCTGTCTGGGAGTCTGTTCTGAAATATATCTTCCTAAAGGTGCACCCACACAGCTCAAGCTTTAAGCTTTGTCTCTTGTGTATGTCTCTTTATCCCCTCCTTAATGTCAAAACTCAGTCTGATCATGACTCAGAGATTCCTCCTCCATATGTAGTGTCATTTTTCCAGCTACTTATTTCCTTTGTATGTGAGCAGAGGAAATGAGAAACGATAAACAACAGGCTGCATCCCAGAAAGCAATAATCTGGATATGAGAGAGATGATGAGGAAGACAACAACATACAGGAGCAGCTGCCTTGAAGTCTGTTTTCTCCCAGGAAATGATTTTCATCTACATACTCTCGCTCTCTCTTTATATATTTTTTGCATTTCTTAGTTCCTGCACAAACAACAAAAATATCTTCATCTGACCCCACGGTTTTTCAATTATGAGCCGCGACCAAACAGTTGATATGTTCACTGAAGATAAATTCTCATCTCTCTTGCAACAGTTGAGATATGTCACTTTGCTTTAAAAGTCTACCTTAAACAATGTGCATATTTTTTTCTACATTAAAGCGTACTAATGTTGAAAACCCAACAAATTAATAATTTAACATGTAACATGAAACATTTTTTCATGTAAGAAGATAAGTGAATAAAGTAATAAACTAAATGTCTGATAACATTAACAATCATCCCCTGTGGTGATTTTCAAACAATTGCTGTCTTGTATTTGAACACAGGAAATCTGTGTATTTTCTTTTCACTTCAATCTGGACACAGAGGACTCAGAAGTTACATCACCAAGTGAGGTGGTTCACATCTTACATAACGGGTGGTTAGATTAAGGCACAAAAAACACTTGGTTATGGTTAGAAAAAGATCATGTTTGGACTTAAAAATCCCAAACACAATGACGACTGGAGAAGCCACCAATGCCTCGATAAAAACAACTTTAAATGGCACTTTTCTTGCAGGAAAGACAGAAAAGTCTCTGTAAAAACAACTGCTTTTGGTGGCACAATCCCAGCAAGAAACGCAGCAATATCTTGATAAAAATGATCACTTTCATGGCTCTATCCCGGCAGGAAAGGTAGCAATACCTCTGTATAAAAACACTTTTCATGGCACAGTTCCAGGACAAAAGGTAGTGATGTCTCAATAAAAACTAACACTCTTCAAGGCACTATCCTTGCAGGAAAGACAGCAATGTCTCTGAAAAAAACAACAGCGTTTGGTGCCACAATCCTTGCAGGAAATAAGTTAAATTTGTATTTTCTTCAAAAACATGGTCAAAAGGGCAATGAGCAATGTAGCAATGTCATGAAAATTCCAAGAAATTAGTTGGTGTCGGAAATTATTAAATCTAAGCAAGGGGAAAATGTCCAGAAAACTAGGGTTATCTATAATTATTATATTCATATTTTTAAATGTACGCTACGGAATCATATTAACTTTTTAAAGATTTTTTTCAATTATTACGCTTGTTAATTTTTTGTATTTTATGTCCTTCTCTTTTTTTCAACTATTTTTCAGAATTTTTTTTCTTAACTTTTTACTAATTTCTTGCTCATTTCTTAAGTTGCTTACTGCCTTCTTCACTTATTTACTAAGGGTTCAAAGGGTTAAATTTTGAAAAATTTATATTTTTGATTGGCCTTAGACAAGTGATAGCTTAGCCAAGTTTGGTTTAATTACAACAACATTAAAACTTAAATGGGCCACTACACAAAAGAATATATTCTGTAAGTTTAAGCCTTGGCAGAAAAGCAGCAGGATCAGATGGTGATCGGTTTTTAATGAGTCGTCTGTATTCAGGGTTGCACTTTGCTTGATTCTGACCTTCGTCCTGAAATACAAGAGAGACCAGACTGAATGACTTCTGTTCTTTCTATTATTGAACTCCGTCTGGACAGTTTGCACTGCAGGCGGGAGTCCTTGTTCGTTCTGTCAATCTCCCACAGGTGTTGTTGACGTACTCTGGCACCCAGCTGAGTCTGAGGATTTGACGTGTGCAAACAAGGCCGAGTAGATAAAGAAGCATGTGGGGAAGAAGGAAACCAGGTGATCTGTGCTTCAGCAAGAAGGACGCCATCCATCCTGAGAAAGAGACCGCAGCGCTGACATTTCGATTCATCAACACCTCCAGGAGCTAAAAGAAACCGTCGGTGCGAGGGTATGGAGCCCATCATTCGGACCGTGGAGGCAGCAGAAACTCACTCACAGAGGCAGAGCTGGAAGTTCGTGGCGAAGCGAGGGGCCTCGTCACAGTTTGTGGGGAGCACCATCATGGTGTTGTCCACTTACGCTGTTGCTACCCTGACGATGAACTTAGGTAAGAAGATGCAAGAACGAAGATTGAGACCGAACAACAACTAGAGAGAGATCCGAACCTCTTCTCTTGGACAATGGCAGAAAGGGTTGAAGTGAACAGAACTTTTTTGCCTTGACTCCAATGGGTCAATACTTCAGGTCATCTTAACTTCATCCTAGAAAAGATGCGTGAAAAAAATCACTAAAGGACTCCTGTAGAGATTCACTTTTACCAAGAAGAACATGCGATTCTGGTTTCAAAGTAAGTGCGTCAATGAAATGGGAGTCCTGGACACTGATGAGAAGTAATGAATGGGCATAAATATGTTGTATGCAGTGCTGCCATGTTACCACAGGGTGGAGAACTGGGACTTCCTCTCTACTTTTTGATTTCCAACAAACAAATCAAAGGACAACTGGAGAACGGATGCGTCTGCAAGCTCAACAAGGACAGAGACATTATCGAACACAACCCTTTCCATGCATTAGACAGAATGGAAACTAAACATACTGATATGTGAAATATAAGACAACTTATATAATATATTGTTTGTATATATATATAAATATATAACAACTGGAATAGATGTTTCTTTTTTACCTGTTTCATTTTTTTCTCTTTAAATTGTAAGAAAAGCCTTTTACTGTGTGACAGTGGGTTGAAGTCTATTTTCCTAAATATGTCATGATGCTTGAATGTCTGTGAACTGATTGTATAAAAAAATGACAAAAAATCCATGTTGGATCATAAATGTCATTTGAATAAAAGGTTGAATATATTCAGCTGTGCAGAGTTCTGATTTGAAATGGCTAGTTGTCATCTCAAAATAAAGGTAGGTAGTTCAGTCCAGGTACGCTTGCAACCACCTTTGGCTTTAAAGAACTATTCTTCAAAACATAAACAGAAAACATAAATATGAATCATTGATCCCATTTATCCAACCTCAGACTCCTGGTGACATTTGGGGCATTTCTTCTAAGCAGCAACCTCAATTAGCAACACCAGCAATTTGGTATTTGACCAGTGACATTTCTATCAGCTAAAAGGTCAATGAATTTGACCTTTCTTTGAGAATAGCTTCTGCTCGCGCAGTGGTGGTTCCTTGTACCGTTAAATGTTACTATGTAATATGAACTATGGCTGGCTGAGATAAAATGCAGGATAACTTTCCCAATGCCCAACCAAAGGGTTTCCAATGTCTCCATATGTATGGTAAACTCGGATATCCTCAACATTGGATTTTGTCATGATGAAATATAAGATCCAAATTTTTATCTTCAATACATTCACACAGCAAAACACAAATGCTAACCAGTTTATCAGACGTGTTCAAGAATCAGTTACTTTTAGGTAATTTAACTGTTTCTCCGCCGCTTTTGAAGGTCAATGATAATGTATTCTTTTCTGAATTTTTCAAAATGTTCACTCTGCTATTACCAAAAAGCAGTGACATAGGTTAGAGCACTGATGATAACAATAACTAAAAGGTCAATTCGGATTATTTCTTTTTTTAGTGGGGTATGAGACACTTATCCAAAGTTAGCATAATATTTTCACCACTTTATCTTGCTCTCAAACAGACCTTTAAAGCCTCCAGCGTGCTTTGACAAACAAATTTTACCTCACAGAACACGTGAGTTTCTGCTCTACCTCTTCCACGATTGGTAAGTTTGTTTGCGTTATTGAGTGATGTCCACCATATTGCGTAGTTTCCGCACCAGTTGGAGGGAGCTAATTTTAAAAATCAGCTACAAACGATTCTCAAAGACGGTTTGGCTGAGGCAACATTTTGAAAAGGGCTCTGGTTTGGGAAAATGGCACTTGGTGCTGAAACATTCATTCTTCGACCAAAATTTGTTCAGATTTGAATCCATATGAAACACTACTGGAAAACTTTATGATATAAAAACCTCAACAAAGCAAAAAAATAATGGACCCACCCATTAGCTAACTATTTCAACTGTTTATGTGTTGCTTTTAGCTATTTTGACCATTGAGCTACTACTTTCAGCTAACTGTTTTAACTTAGCTACCTATTTCAGCTGTTTATCCAGCTGACAATTATCTGTTCATTTTAGCTAACTAGTTCAACTGCAATCTGTTACTTTAAGCTAACTATTTCACTTATTTTTCCATTACTTTTAGCTAACTATTTGTTTATCGGTCACTTTAAGACAACTATTTAAACTTTTTCACTAGTTGAATAAACAGCAGTTTAGTTGTCACTTTGAGCTCTTATTCAGCTGATTTCTGTAAATTTTAGCTAACCATTTCCACTGTTTATTTATTTATATTTCAACTGCGTATTCATTACTTATACTTTTTACCTGTTAATCTGTTACTCTAAGATAAGGATTTGTTTATTAGTTACTATAACGTGAACTATTTCAACTATTTATCCATAAGACTACTTTTAGCTAAATGCTTATTGTAACATTTAGCTTACAAACTATTTTCATTCTTTGCTCAAAGCTTTAACAAACTATTGTTTACATGACTGACATTAGCACATGAAAAAGGCATTATGATTTGAATATGATACAGTTTTCTGTCATTTTTATTAGTGGGAGGATTGGAGCTTCGTGTACGAACGCATGGCTGGATGTGTGTTATGTGGGTTTAGAAATGCAACTGTAATCAGAGGGATGTGCAGACATGCGAGAGGGAGGAAGAGAGAAAAATAGATGGGGAATAAATAATGTTGATAGCTCATGGTTCTCCACTTCTCACCTCTTATCTCCACACTTCATGCAGATGGTAAAGTGTCTGCCACCCTGGAGAAATAGGTCAGTGGAGCAACAAATCAAAGAAACCCTAACTGGCGGAAATGAATGTCTGTCAGTTAGTGAGTCGACAAGGATGGGTGACACTGTTTGCCAGCTGAGGGCCAGCCTAAGGCCCGAGCGCAGGCAGTGACCCAACCCTGTTAAATGAGAACGCCGACAAGGGTACACAGAGAGCAGCGATGGCCCGCTTTGTCCTTCCTCTCTCTGTTCCCTGAATAGCTCCCACACAAAGGATATCGTTATTCCTCCTCTAATTACCAGATGGAGTGCTGTTTTTCTGCCTCTCGCTCCTTTGCTCTGACCCCCAGAAATAAAGTACTCTGTGGTGACGACCCCTCTGCAGTTATGAAACAGTCTGGTGGACAACGGGGCCCGAGCGAGCCCTCATTTACTCCTTCAACTGTACAGTATGAATCTCCACCGAGACCATTTTATCTGCACTCAATCTGTCGATTTTATGTGATGGCCAATCTGTCTGGTCCCTTCCTGTCCCTGCATGGTTTCGTTGCCAAAACCAATCATGTCTAAGGCATGTCACCAATTTCACAGCCTTGGTTTTAGGCGGACGTATCTAGGCCACAAGACACTCTCCATCTGCTCTTCTGTGGCCAAAAGCCTTGGGAGGTCACCCGGGGAGGGAGAGAGAGATGCACCCAGCCAGGGATTAGGCTGGTACACCAGGTCCAAGGGGAGGTGAGATTAAAAGCCAGGAGCAATAATACACACATGGTGGAAAAACACACTGGCTGGAAACACTTGTGTTTCCATACAACCCTGTTCAAACCATGCACTTTAGGGACTGTACTTCATTTACCAGAATAGACGGGTGGCTGTGGTTTATTTTTGTTTGGATATCTTCCTCTCTACAAATATTTTTTCCTTGAGTCTCCCTGAGTGACTGCAGGAAAATCCATGACTCTCCCTCCATCATTACTAACCATATTTCACAATTTCTGCCCAAGATAAATGGTGTTATTTTTGATATTTTTTAAGCAAACATGCCTTTCAAACCAATTTGCAGGTTTTGGGGTGATGAGAGTATTTAAAATAAATACGAATATGCCCATTCAAAGTCTCCCTAAAACAGTTTCATCTGTTTATTTGTTACTCTGCTTTTTAAATATCCGTTACTTGTTGCTAACTCTTGTGTTTATCCGTTAGCTACCTTTAGCTAACTGTTTCAACTGTTTCTCCGTTACTTTTAGCTTACTTTTTTAACTATTTATCCGTTACTTTTTGCTAACTCCTAAGTGTTTATCCGTTAGCCACCTTTAGCTATTTTAACTATCCGTTACTTTTCGCTAACTCTTGTGTTTATCCGTTAGCTACTTTTAGCTTACTATTTCAACTGTTTATCTGTTACTTTTAGGTAATTATGTCAACTGTTTATCCATTACTTTTAGATAACTATATCAATTGTTTATTAATTACATTTAGCTATTTTAACTATCCGTTACTTTTTGCTAACTCTTGTGTTTGTCCGTTAGCTACTTTTAGCTTACTGTTTCAACTCTTTATCTGTTACTTTTAGGTAATTATGTCAACTGTTTATTCATTACCTTTAGATAACTATTTCAATTGTTTATTAATTACATTTAGGTATTTTAACTGTTTATCCATAAGCTACTTTTAGCTAACTGGAAAGTGTTTATTCATTGCTTTTAGCTAACGCTTTTTTAACTGTTAATTCTTTTAGCTAATAGTTTCAAGTGTCTATCGATATTTTCAGACAATTTCAGCTGTTCATCCATCATTTTAAGCTCACTATTTATTCATTACTTTTAGGTATTTCTGTTTATGAATCCCTGCTGAAAAAAACCCAAACTGTCAAGGTCACCGGCTCCTAGTTTGACACAAATGGAGAAAAAAATGCATCCAGGTAAAAACTAAACTCTGGAAATGTGTTGCAAGGTTTTATTTTGTGTTTATATTATGTCTTTTCAGGTAAAGTAATTGGCGCATGTAATTTTTTTGTTGTAAAGCAAGTTTGGGCTGCAATTCTTGTATGAAAGATGCTATACAAATTAAGTTTTTATTATTATTAATAAAAGTAGTAGCAGTAGTATTAGTATTATAATAGTTTGACACAAATTGAGAGAAAAAGTGCATCCAGGTAAAAACTAAACTCTGTCTTTATGATAACAGCAAAGGTTTTGCAAAGTTTTTTGTTGTAAAGCATGTTGGACTGCATTTCTTGTATAAAAGCTGCTATAAAATATAGCTTTATTATTATTATCATCATCATTATTATTATTACACCTTAAGGTAGCTGTCAAGGTCACCGGCTCCTAGTTTGACACAAATGGAGAAAAAAATGCATCCAGGTAAAAACTAAACTCTGGAAATGTTTTGCAAGGTTTTATTTTGTCTTTATATTATGTTTTTTTCAGGTAAAGTAATTGGCGCATTTAATTTTTTTTGTTGTAAAGCATGTTTGGGCTGCATTTCTTGTATAAAAGGTGCTTTAAAATATAGCTTTATTATTATTATCATCATCATCATTATTATTATTACACCTTAAGGTAGCCGTCAAGGTCACCTACTCCTAGTTTGACACACATGTAGAAAAAAAATGCATCCAGGTAAAAACTAAACTCTTGTCTTTATGATAACAGGAAAGATTTTGCAACTGGCAGCAGCTTGACGGTGTTTTGTTCCGCAGAGATTTGTGTTCCCTGTCCTCAGCATATCATGCAGTATTAAATCTCAGCCTCTAACCCTGTCATCTGGAAAAAGCCCTGACCTCAGTGGGTGAGGGCTGGGGGAGGAGGACAGGTGTGACTCAGCACCACCTTTGAATGATCCTCTCAACATCAAGGGCAACACTTCCCATATAGGATCAGATTTTAAATCGGGTTTTTTTTCTCTTCTTTTTCATGTAGCATTGCAGGGACTGGTGGAAGGAAGGCTGTCAACATGAGGATTTGGTAAACATCTCATTGGGAGATTAACAAGGAGGGAGTCTTCTGTGTGTGTGTGTGTGTGTGTGTGTGTGTGTGTGTGTGTGTGTGCGTGCAGAGAGGGAGGGAGGGGAGAGAGAAAGAGGACTTCCCAGCATGGGGCAGAGGGAGGGGGAGAGTCGCCTGGTGGAAAGGACTGAAATGTCCTTCATATAAACCGGTGACAAAGTGGCGAGCAGCGGCCCCCGGGAAGCAGAGATCACAGCCAGCTCAGAGAGAGACAGACACACAGAGAGGAGGAGGAGGAGGAGACCGGAGCACCGAGCACCGCGGACAGGAGCTGGATACACGGACACACCGGAGAGACACCGAGAGAGAGAAAGAAACACTCAGCCGCAGAAAAACAGAGGAAACTAATCCGGACGGAGCATCCTTCACCCCACCGACAGGTAAAAATAAACACACGGTAATCTATGTGGGATTAAGCCACCCTAATTCGACAGGTCGCCGTGAAGAAGCACCATTATTATTGAGATTATTAGAGGATATTACATTAAAAATATGCTGTTACAACAGAGTGAAAAATAAAAAAGTGAGGTTGCTCCTAACTGAGCAAAAACAGTCTTTATTTTCACCAAGGTTTGTTATTTAAGTTTTTTTAAATGTTCATTTTATGTTGTAAACGGTGTGTTTTGCGCACACTGGTGTTAGTAGGTGATGATGATTAAGTTGCTTCATTTTATTTTTCACTGAAAGGTTATTATATCCTTTTTTGTTGTTTATTTTGAGTATTTTGAACAAAACTGCATAAATTACTGATTTTTCAGCCTACAAACGTATCAGTTTGAACTGTTTAGCAGGTAGTAGATGTGGATAAAGCTGGAAGATGACAGTAAACTAAGGGATTGTACTTAATTTAGTATTGTAGGTGGGTGGCTGCGGTGTGACTTCATTTAAAAATATATATATATTATTGTGACCCTCCCTGGAGCCACAAATGTGTGTGTATATATATATTCACTGGAGGAAAATGCAGGACATTCCTTAAAAAAGCAAAACAATATTTCACAGTTTCTGACCGTGACAAATGGTGTGATTTGAGATTTTTAAAGAAAACACGCCCTTCAAACTCACTTATACTTTAGTATTTAAAATACATAAATACAGCAATTTAAAGTTGAATGTCCCCCTCCTAAGCTAAATAAAAAATATGATTCCCTCCTCAGTGCTTAAATTTTTTTAAAGGTGCCTCCCCTGGTTGGCACCCCCCCCCCCCCCCCATAAATAACATACAGTCCTTTACCATGTAAATCATATGTTTAGAAAACATGCATACATGATTGAATGTATAGCCTATTTAAACTGTTTATCAGTTAGGGACTGTTCCTTATTTATGAGAGGGGAAGGGGTGCTTCAAAAAAAGGGTAAGCATGTCAAATCATTTTTTTTTTAACACTGGGTAGGGACTTTTGTTTTTTATTTTGGCTTACGGGAGGGGCATACAACTTAAAATGGCGGCATTTTGTTTTTATTTTACTGCTAATTTTTATAGAGAACATGCATCTTTTCTTAAAAATAGACAAAATTAAACCATTTATCACAGTAATTATCGTTGGATTTTCACATTTCGAACAGCCCTCAAACACATCATGTGCGACCAACGTTTCTGTCAGTAAAAAAAGAAACAAAAAAAACTCCAAATCTGAGCTTAAAATAGTGATATTTCATTAAAAATCACTTCATTCTATCCGTCTCATCTAAAATTTTGCCAAAAATTAATTGTTTGCACGAACTAACCCGCTTGCATGACAAGGCTTTTTCATTTCATCTTCAACGTTTGACTTCCGAACATCGAGGGGTCCATTTTTAAAATCTAAAAACTAATTCATGGCAGAGGGAGGGTCTTACATTTTCCCAAATTCACCCAAGGAGACACAAGCAGGAATATTCGTAGTTTTGGGGAAGGTTAAAACAAAACAAAAAGAAAAAAGTAACAACCCTGCCACACCTCTCCTCTGATAAATAAAGAACAGTCCCTCAGTAATGGATTCAGATAAAGCTACAAGGTGAAAGTGAACTAATGTGTCAGTTCTCCATATTTTCTGCTTTATTTTTGCTGTATGTCTTTCTCCTGTAAAATCAGGGCCACACCGGGCCTGTCCCGCCCCACGCCGCTATGTCCAATAGATTTGTTTAATTCGTGTTATGTGGGCTACACATCAGCCAGCCGCTTGTCAGATTAAACAACTACGCATGTCATCCATCTCAGCACGGTGCCTCAGTCTCACCTAATTAGGCTCACCCTGTCTACTAGGTCACCACACGCAGGGCACACACGGAGCTAAAGAGCCTGCACTGAATGGCTCACTCACGCTATAACTCGCTGTACACCATCATGATTGAACCTAGGAGCGTTTTAAAGCTGTGTGCATGCATTAACAAGAATTAATTACACGCATTTTATCATATTACATTAGATTTTGAGTGTTTGATTTCTGGTAATTCAGGTGTCTTTTGGCTGCTGAATTCTCATCTTTACGTCTGCAGAGATGGGTGTCACTTCTCGCCCTCTGCTATTGGTCTGCGCGTATTTTGCGGCTGCGCTGATTGGTGGAGCTCACTCGGAGGGGGTGTGTCTTCAAGACGGAAAGCACAAGGCCACGCCCGGCCCCGAGCCACACCTAAGGGAATGCGGGCTGTACGCTGACAGTGAGTGACTGTGTTTGTCTGGAGACTGCTGCATGTTTAATGGTGTAAAGACAAACTGTGAAGGAAAATATCAAAGTAAATCTCCTGACTGACAGCCCGCTCAAGTGTCTCTACTGTCCTTGCTGCTGACAGATAGCTGTTGCACAGAAGAAGATATCCAGGATATCTCACACGTCCCCTCTGCTGGCAATAAGAATGAGCCCTGGGACAAATGTGGCCCCCTGAGCGCCGAGTAAGTCCTATAGATATCCCTCTGATCCACAGTCTTTGCATTTCACCTTACTACATGTACATGTTTGTATGTTCATATTGTCAAACCCGCAGAGGATTATCTGCAGTTCCCTTCAGCTCTACAGAGCACTGCAGTGTCTTTATCATTGTATGTATACTCTTATATATACTCTATACTCTTATATGCTCAACTTTTTTTAAATTTAGGAAATAAAAAATTGTATGTATTCTTACCACTCTGAACAATCTTATCGTTACTTTACTTTTCTTGAGCTGCTACACCTTCACAAGTATTTAAACCTTCGAAATCTGAGCAAATTGGTTTGCTTTTTTTGGAAAACATGAGAAAAAAAAACGGCAATGAGCATCTTGGTAAGAACGATACACATTTCAAGAAATTCTCTTTTAAAAAAGCGTGGAAAAAAAATTCACCAAACACCTAAAGAAACGGCAATGAGCATCTTGGTAAGAACGATACACAGTTCAAGAAATCCCCTTTTAAAAAAGCGTGGAAAAAAATTCCCCAAACACCTATATTTATCATTATCATAATAATATATAATATATACATTCAAGCATTTTTTCTTATGTAAAAAGTATACTAACATTTTTTTGTACATCAAACCAATTCTCTCAGATCTCAAAAGGTTAAACTTTAATACATGCACTCTTTATATTTACATTCTTCACACTTTGCATTGCAATTGCTGCACATCAGTCTCCTTCTGAATAGATGCAATTTTTTGTTGTCAAACAGCCCAGAGACAAAAATTGCAACATGTGAGTGGTTGTAAACACTATGGAGCTGTTAAAGCAGTTGGTGGAGACCAAAAACAGAGCTAAAAGCAGAGTGAACATTTGTTTATCTGTGGATTATCTTAAGTAACCGAGTCATGATTTCCAGAAAGACACATTGCTTTTGAATTTTCCCAAATGTTTTTTTTTGTTTTTTTCACATTTTGAGATCCACAAGCAGAGTGCCATCTAGTTCTATTATATTATAGAGAAAGCAGACATCTCTACGGACGATATCTCCTACACTCTGTAACTCACACCGAAACTATCTAGACTGATGAACAGCACTACAGGGAAGACTAAAAATAAGTGCTTTTGATTTTGGGGGTGAACTGTACCTTTAAATCCAGATGTCATCATGTTAACTGCTCCCTCCTCTCTCTCCTCAGGTGTGAGGGCTTCCTAAAGCGTGTGTCGTGTTTTTACCGCTGCTCCCCCGATGCCGCACGCTGGCCTCACCCCCACCGCCGCTCGTACATCCAGGCCGTGCCGCTCTGCCACAGCTTCTGCCGTGATTGGTGAGGCTGCCAAACACATTGCCAAACAGATCTAAATCAAACTCAGTATCTGTCCCCCTTCACCTTTAAGGTTGTCAGGAGAGAGATTACCAGCCAGTGTAACAACGGCGTGCAGAGGCAGCCATGCTGAGACAGAGTGTCCAATAAACAGCAAAAAATGTATGAAACAAGACCAAGGTTACACGTATCAGTCTCCCGTTAGAAAGTAGACAAAGAACATGTAACAGCCAGAGGATTCCCTGCAAAATGAGGTACATCATGTCCAGGCTGCTTTGATAAAATGACTAACAGTGGTTTTTGTCATGAAGAAATATGAAAAGTACATAGAATTATTTTCTGTAATAAAATTTGTGTTTATATTTAACAAAGGAGCATAGTTCTCTATTCTGAAAGAACACTTAGACACTTTCTTGCCAAAAATTTGATGAGACAGTTGAAACCACTCACATCAGTACGGTAAATATGACTTATCGTTTTTCTTTATTAGCCTACGAATCGATGTCTGTCACAAGTCGGGTTTCTGTTACATATTTGCACAAAACTTAAGCGATGTTTTCAAAATGTCGATAAGACACAATTGCAAGATAGCTATGCTTCCACTGAGTGATGTTATACGATTCCTCCTCTCGTGATAACATCCCAGTAACCATGGCGATAGATGTTCAAAACATCAGCAGCTTTATTTCTATTGCAGCCACCGAGCTAGCCGTCATTATTTTCAATCCGAGGCGACGTAGGCGTGTTATTGAGCCATGATGGAAAGCATGTATGAGGGATTTCTGGGAGCTGATAGTCCACGATTTCATGGACAAATTGTGGATTCAAAACTTCCGGATGATTTGCTCAACTTTTGAAGAGTACGTGATGCATCATGCCCGAGGGAGCCAGTTCCTACCGAAAAGCACATAGCCAAAGCATCATGTGACCTAGAAAAGCCAAAAAAGTGTTTCCATTGCAGTTTTGTGAGTTTTTTTGAAACTGATGTATTTCCATTAGCGGCATTTTACATTCGCATATATCTATTTGCAATTTGCGCAATTAAATGGAAAGTGTTGTTCTCATCTAAGAGAGAAATCTCTAAGAAAAATCTCCACCTCTGTTATCTGCTATACAACATGAATCTTATTGGATGAAATATTCAAAAGAGAATTACAGTTTGTTTTGCCGTTTCAAATATTTTGAGAACTGACGTCTTTCTCCAGGTTTGATGCCTGCAGGATGGACATGACGTGCGCTCGTAACTGGGCCAGAGACCCCCGGGGACAGAACTGCACTGGAACCTGTGTTCAGTATCAGCAGGTAGGTCGAGATTTGCCACATCTGTGATTGGCTGCTTACGTAACCTCAGACCTTCAGGATGTTTTTTCAATAGAAATCAGGCTTTCAGAGTTTTTCCATTCAGAGCAGCAGCACGGCCTCATGAATGGTGATTTCAGTCTCTCCAGCACCTTTTGGTCCACACTGAAACATTTCAGCAACTCTTGGATGCATCGAAATTCTCATGAAATTTGGTATAGATTTTCATGCTCCACCATGGATGAATTCTTCACGAGTATTTAAATCTGAGCAAATTGGTTTTGCTTTGTTTTGAAAACAAGAAAAAAAGGCAATGAGCAACTGGCAAGAACTGTTCTGCAGACTGAAAGAAATTATGTTTGGAAAACTGTTTTTAAAGAAGCAAGGGAAAAATGTATAAACAAAAAAAGAAAACAACTATATTATTTTAAATATTTTAATATTATATATTTAAAGTTATTTCACAGAATTATTATATTAATAAATTTCTGGGTTATTTTACTGTTGTTTTTTTTTTTTCTTTTACTATATTTTGTACTTGTTTTATTTTCTAATTTTCAGGTAATTTTCCTCTTTTTTTACTATTTTCATTTTATTTTATTACTTTATTTTTTTTCTATTTCCCATTTATATTTTATTTTATTACTTTATTTTTTTCTATTTATATTTTATTTTATTACTGTTTTTTGCTAGTTTTTGTGCAATTTCTTTTTATGTTGCTCATTGCCTTTTTACCCATGATTTTGAAAGACACCAAGGCAATTTTGTCATGTCTCAAAGGGTTGATTTGTCCAGTACATTTTTGAACAAATACCTGCAAAAAATGTCAAAAGGCAGGAAAAAGCAAAAGAAATGATCACAAAACAAAATCAAAGATCCAACAAAAACTGAACTGAAAACTTAAACTAGCCTGATGAGGGGATGACGTACAGGTGGAGAGGACGGCGAAGAGGCTCAGGTGAGGGACATTAGTGATCGGGCAGGAGAGCTGGCAGAGAGCTGAATGACTGACTGAGGAAATCTCTGGAGCCTGAAGGGCTAATGAGGCTGATGAAGAGCAGGTGTGAGGATGGACGAGTGAGTGAAGGCAGCTCAGGAACACAGGAGGAGAAAGACGCAGAAAACACAATCCTCTTAATAATAACCAGACTGAGTCAGAGCAAAAACAGACTAAAATCGGCAAATGAAATCACGATTAAATGTGTGCACCTTGACTGTCGGTGAAGCTGTGCCACAAACCTGCGCTCTGCAAATACCTCCAAACTAATGACATTCCCATCAGCCTCAGCTGTGCTTTGTGTAAAGTGCTAATTAGCAAATTTAGCATGTTAAAATAAGATCATATAAAGCCTTGATCAACCTGCAGGAGAAACACGGACAGCAAACACGGAAACCATGAGTTAGAGCTTAATTGATTTTCTTTATTATTGTGTCACGCACAAAACTCATTTTTTATCGTCATCCAGCCAAAAGAAAAAAAACCATAAATTGATTTTAACCCTTTTAAATATGACACACACTCGTATCACTCTGAGCACAAAAATACACTTTTCAAAATCAAGCTTTAAAAAAAATACTGATTAATATTAATATTATCTTCTACTGTCTTTAAAGTTTTTTCTAACCAATGTCAATCCTAATCAGAAATATAAAATATTCATTAATTTTCTGAATTTTAACACTTTAAATGCCAGGTTTTTGTCACAATACCACTATGTTTATAAATGACAAAATAAAATAAAATAATTTAATTTCAATATACTACGTCCAAAGTAGATTTTTATTTTGATCATCCCAGTCTGGGATATGTCAGTGCACCTAGTGGAAAAAGCACATATTTTCTCCATATGCCAAATAATAAAATTGACAAATTCCAAGGCAAAAGCCCAGAGTGACACCCAGAAATAATAAAATGCATGTTTTTATGCTTTGATGATTGTGGGTTCAAATATTGCAGTTTGAATGTTTTTTTTTTTGCACTTGAACGGTCTGAATGTAACAGTTTTGTTTCCACAGTGTATTTTAGACTTACTGTAGGAGCTGAGCTGGAAACTCCAAGATCAAACAAAAATACACAATCTTGCCAAAATGTATGCCATATGCATGAACACAGCCCAAATTATCAAAAACTGAAGAATGAGAAGTGCATAAGATGCACTAGGAAACAGTCAT
Organism: Plectropomus leopardus; assembly: GCF_008729295.1. NCBI lineage: Eukaryota > Metazoa > Chordata > Actinopteri > Perciformes > Serranidae > Plectropomus > Plectropomus leopardus. The sequence continues at coordinate 28,138,328 of NC_056479.1, read as the reverse complement.
TAAGGGTTAATTTAGTAAAAAAAGTGCGTCCCTGCGTCCTCGTCCTCCTGTGAGCGACTGTAACGAGCTGTTCTGGTGATATTAGGAACATTAGGTGCATCATCGTGTGAGCATCACGGCTGAGCTGAGATGTTCTCAGCAGCAGAGGTTTGATTCCCGTTGATGGACCTTCAGAGTTCGTCGTTTGAGCTGCGAGCTCTGCAGCTGCGCGTCACGGTCAGGTGACTGTGCACAAAGGGTTAACGGTGCAGGGCGGCGGCGTGGGCTGAAGCATTAAAAGGTTGAATGCAGCTGCAGTGGGCAGAGTTACTGAGGTGTGCAGCTGAGACACACAACTATCCATCTGTCCATCCATCTATCTATTCATCTATCTATCTATTCATCTATCCGTCTATCCATCCATCTATCTATTCATCTATCTATCTATCTATCTATCCATCTATCCGTCTATCTATCTATCTGTCTATCTATCTATCTATCTATCTATCTATCTGTCTATCCATCCATCTATCTATCATCTATCTATCATCCATCTATCTGTCTATCTATCTATCTATCTATCTGTCTATCCATCCATCTATCTATCTATCTATCTATCTATCTATCTGTCTGTCTATCTATCTATCGATCTATCTATCTCTCATTTTTATCTTTCCCCTCTATCTTCTTTTCATGTCTTTTTCTTCTCACCATCTCTCTTTTTAATCTCTTTTCCATCTCTTTCCAGTTTTTTAATCTTTCTCTATCTCTCCTTTTTTAATCTCTTTCTATATCTACCTCTCCTTTGTCCCCATCTCCTCTTTTATCTCTTTCTTTCTCTCCTTTTTGTCTCTTTCTCTGTCCATCTCCCCTCTTCTACCTCTATCCCTGTATTACTCTCCTTTTCTTATCTTTCACTCTATATCTCTCCATTTTTTAATCTTTCTCTGTCCTTCTTAATCTCTTTTTTCTCCTTACTCCCTTTTTTCAGTCTCTTTCCTTTCGATCTCCTTTTTATGTGTTTTTTCTCATATCTCTCTTTTTATCTCATTCTTTCTTTTTTTAAAAAAACTCTTCTCCCTCTATCTCTCTCCTTTTTTATTACAGTCTCCCTGTATTACTCTCCTTTTTTTAACTTTAACTTTCACACACACACACACACACACACATAAAGGGCGAGACACGCTGATAAATGAACACACACCCTCAGACCTCTGGCTCTCTGGAGGATATGAAACGATCACTGGAAACGACAGATTTGTCGTAAGAGAAAACAATGCAAAGAGAGGATGTCCGAGTGTGTATTTGTGTGTGTACTTTGGTGCTTTTTGTGCTGGCATTGGCCCACTTTCATGTAGGGCGCCGCTAATGGCAGCAAATGGGCTCCAATAAATTTAGGTAGCTCTCAAAACAGAGTGTTTTAAACAGCTCCTGAATACAAAGAAATGAGTCACCGCATTCAGCACGCTCAACAAATCGGCCCTCTGAGAGGAGAGCACAGGCCGCAAAACAAGTGCCTGCTCCTCGCAACACTTTTGGAGGTCACAGCAGCCGCAAAGCCTCATTGTGTTTTCTCTTCAGTCGGCAGAGATGCGAGATTTCACAGTGGGGCCTCGCCGCGGTCTGAGCTCGAGGCACTTCAGTCCACCTAAACGTGCTGCAAACACTTATTAACTGTCTCTGTCGTGAAAACATCTCACAACTCTGTATTTAAAGATTTTTAAGCTCTACTTTATCTTCACTACGAGTTGAGAAAATCCTCTTTGCCGTCTCTCCGCTCCCTAAAAAGTTCGCCTGATAGATAGGAACAAAATCCAGGTGTGTGTGGAATAAATATGCCCAGATACAGCGAGGATTTGTAACCGCTGACTGCAGTAGACGTCAATTTGCATAGAAACAAGCCAATGCATTTAAAGGCGAGCACACACACACACACACACACGCTCATCCACTGCATTCAAAGATCCCTCTGGCACTCGGTGTCTCACGCTGTCTTTGTACTCATTGGTAACATTATTTGCCAGCCAAGGTCTGATTTATCTCAGCATTAGACACTCTTTCTGCTCCGGGATCTGTGGGAACGAGGTTACATCTGCACAGAGCGGACGGACGCTGGCACACAACACGTCTGCAGTGTGGATCAGATACACAGAGTTAATGGTGCGAGGAAGAGGAGAAGGATTGTATGAGGTTATTGGAGATTGCAGCCTGAAATTACACTGTAAATACTGTGTACGTGTGAATTACTTACTGGCTACTTTACTCTGAAACCTCCTTCACCTTCTCATCAAACAATCTTTCTGCTCCGGGTTGCAGGTTTCTAGGATTTTAGGGTGTTTCCAGTATTTAGGAAGTTTCTAGGATTTTAGGACATTTTCTTGGATTTAGGGCATTTCTAGGATTCTAGGGCATCAAGCATGTTTTTAGGATTTGAAGGCGTTTCTAGGATTTCAGGACATTTCTCTGATTTTGGCATATTTTCTTGGATTTTAGGGCATTTCTACGATTTTAGGACTTTTGTAGGATTTTAGGGCATTTCTAAGACGTTTCTAGGACGTTAGAAGATTATTAGATTTTATGATGTTTCTAGGATTTTAGGACATTTTCTTGGATTTTAGGATGTTTCCAGTATTTAGGAAGTTTCTAGGATTTTAGGACATTTTCTTGGATTTTAGGGTGTTTCCAGTATTTAGGAAGTTTCTAGGATTTTAGGCCATTTCTAAAACTTAAACATGTTTCTAGGATTTTAAGATGTTTCTAGGATTTAAGGATATTTTTAGGATTTCAGGACATTTCTCAGATTTTGGTACCTTTTCTTAGATGTTAGGGCATTTCTAGGATTTTAGGACTTTTTTTTATTTTAGGGCATTTCCAAGATTTTTTGACATTTTCTAGGATTTTAGAGTGTTTCTAGGATTTTAGGACATTTGTAAGATTTCAGGACATTTCTAGGATTTTAGGACATTAGGGTCTTAGCTAGGACCTCTGTCGAAGGATCCTCCACTGGCACTTATTTTTGATAATCAAGCTCTATTTTGACACTGTTTTATTCACTCATGTATAGTAAAAGTACAAAAACAATTCCCAGTGTGAATCACTTTATTTTTATTATGCATTTGAAAATGGTTGGGGGGCCAACTGGCACCCTAATGGGGGCCAGATTTGGCCTGCGAACCATAAGTTTAGTATCACTGCTATAGTGCATAAAAGGCACAAAATTAAGCTTATTTATCAAAAAGCTTTGGATAAAAACATGAAACAGTTCAGCATACGCACCTAAAGAATAATTCATATTACCCACTAACATCTCTCACTGCCCGTCCATTCAAAGCGGCCTAAACCCGGCCCTGACTCTGTAACTGTTTAATATATCATCACCGTAGTGATTTGTTTTCATATCTTGATAATTTCCATTCAGTTGCATAATGAAACTGACCTTTTTCTTATTCTGATCCTGACCCGCAGCCAAAAGAATCGTTGCAACAGACCACTGCTGTAAGAAAAACTGATGTTTTTCTGTCGGTGTTGCGGATTAAAGTCCCTCGCTTTTCTGTTTTTCTTTTCACACCGGGTGTAATGTTGCAGGTTTCGGACAGAGAAGGGCAGAATTGAAAAAGATAAGGATGGGGAGGACAGGATAGAGCCGCGGGAAATTTCACTATCTCACTTATTCGATCACACCATGTCGTCTAAAACCACTTGTGCTCGAATTAGCTCTGGCAGCAAACCATGTCTGCCGGGGGAAGGACAGAAATGTGCGTGTGTGTGCGTGTGTGTGTTTGTGTGTATTATGGGGTCGCTGTGATAAGACCTCAACGTCAGACTGAGCGTGCATGTAGTGGAGAGAAATAGCCGTCATCCTCTTTGTCCTTCGAACACGGTACATATATTACAGCTTTTTCTTGTTCGAGCACCCTGTGTGACTCAGTCTTAATCCCCCAACAGACAGCAGGATGAAAGGAAGCAGACGTTGGGGTGGGGGTGCGCTTTACGGGGAGAAGAAGAGAGATGTACAAACAGTGAGTGCAGCAGTAAGCAAGAAAGAAAATAAGATTTTGTGGAAGTTAGATAGGAGACAAAGTGAGCTATAGTAGGAGAAAGAGAAGGTGACTTGGCAGCAGGTGTTAGTGACTTGTTATGAGGCCATCACTACAGAAAAATCTGGATTTTAGAAAAATGGAAATCTCACTAGAGATCGTTGTTTGCATGATCTGAAATCAATCTAAAATAAGATCTTTAATCCTGGATGCATAAAGAGATCTGGATGCAGCGTTGGAGACGTAGCCCTGTTCATTTCTATCAGTAAGTTGCTTGGTTGGTTTCCGTTACAAATTTGTGCAAAACTTGAGCCATTTTTTTAAAAATGTCGATAAAACACCATTTTGGGACCACTGTGTTTCCACTGAGCGATGTTCAGCAACTTCTTCTTTGGCAATACCATTTAAAGAAGCATGACGATGGATGTGCAGAATATTAGCAGGTTTATTTCTATTGCAGTCATCACACCATCATTGTTTCCAATCAAAGGCCACGTAGGCGTGTTATGCAGCCATGATGGAGGGGCGAGCCACGTATGATAGTTCAGGATTTCACAGACTAATTGTTGACTAAATGTGAGCCATCAGTATGCCGTAGTAGCCGCTGGAAATTGTTTTTGCATATTGATCTGCTATATTAGACAGTTGTACTCTTGTGATTAAGTGTGGTGCAAAATCATGCAAAAACAAGAGGAGTGAATCAGCGTTCTCCTCTTAAAAATGAGCACATTTCAAAAACAAACAAAAAAATATACAGAGTTCATATAACCTAAGTAGTATAGTATGAAATCTTTTTGATCAAAATGTTTTGTGTGTTTATTTCTGAAAATGTGATGATGGTCAGATTTTTGTTTTTATTTTTGTATATAATTAAATTATTTTTTAAATCAATTATTATTTTTATATTTTTTATCAATTATGATTTTTTATCAACTTATCAATTCTTGTAGTTTATTGACTTTCACACATTTTTTCAATATATATTTTGTACATTTATTTTCTAAAATCTGACTGTCTCATTTTTGTTATAATTTTTTAGGGTTAGGGGTTAGGGTTAGGGTTTAGGGTTAACATAATTACAGTTTTTTTTAACCAATTATTATAGTTTATTGACTTACACAACTTTTTTCAGCTCAGGCTGTACAGATATTCTGGTTATAAAGCATTTGAAGGTACAATGTAAGCACTGCGGACCATTTCTACTGCAGAAATCAAACACAAAAAAAAATACACAGAAACTTCAACAATTAGCTTCCCCAACTATTCCTGTAGACCTGCTTCATTTACAGTTAAACAGCTTAAATGTTGAATTGTGATTTGTTTTTTGCAGTGTTGAGCAGTATCCCCCTTTAATCCGCGTACGTGTCTTATTAGAGAGGAGCATGATTTTTCACGCTCTAGAAAGCACAAAGCTAATGTCAGCAGTAATTGGAGTTTTCCTTCAAAGTGTAACTTCATAAAGACGAGCGCTGCTATGAAATTCCTGTCAGATAGCAACAAGGTGCCGAGAGTGACCTTTCCCATTAGTCTGGATGTGTCTTTCTTTTCTGCGGGGCCTGACAGAACCGTACCGTGCTACCGTATAAACGACGCAGAGATGAAGTCTCTCAGATACAGTGTGGGCTTTTCAAGGTCGTCGTGACTTGTTTTTTGCTCTCAAGGCCGGTGCAGACGAGGTGAGGCGAGCGAGAGAGAGAGGAAGACAAAAAGCCGCCTGCGAGAGCAGCTGCCAGGTGCCTGCAGCCCCCTCAAACACCTGGCAGAGGGTGCTTGTTTTCAAGGCTGGCGCTGCCCTGAAAGGCCAAAATCAATTATTCCAATGGATGTTTACCAGCAAAGAAAGGCCGCACTTGATGGATGTTGCAAAAAAAGGCATGCAGATAGTGTACATTAGCTGGAAATCAAAGTGTGGAACAAAATGCACTTAGCCAGATTTTACCAGTCATTAGCTGAAAGAGCTCTCCAAAACTGTTTTTTCGCCTGAAAGTAAGCGAAGTGTCTTTGTATTTGTGTGGCACATTTCATACAACAGGGCGATTCAAAGTGCTTTACAGAGCAAGAAAATACAAAACATATTTAAGGACAGAGACCTACAATAAAAGAGTAAAGAGAAAAGACTAGAAGGTGAAATGAATTACTAAATGATTTACAATTTAAGAAAAGTAAATAAAGATAAAATAAAAATAAATAAATTCAATTAAAATAAATACAAAAATAAGATTAAAAAATAAAATAGCATATGTTGGCACAAGGAGCAAAGATAAAAAAATATTAATTAAAATGATTTAAAATCAGGTTTAAAGAGAAACAAAGTAAATTTACTCAAGTATAGTACAGAAATACAATTCCAGGGTACTTGCACGTGTCCAGTTCATGCTCCAGTACATTTTAAGGGCAGATATTGAACTTTTCAGTCCACCATATGTAACAGCTTTATAGCTACCAGTTACTCTGATTTCAAAACATAACACTTATGAAATATGATGCATTATTGCAGATGAAAGGCCTCGCAGGTGAGAGTTGTGTAAGGCTCTGCGTGGGCTGTGAGGTCTGACAGAGACGATGACATTGTAACGTCCCTGAACAAATCTCAGATTTATTTATTTCATTTTTATTATCTTGTGCATACCACGTTTAAAAGGATGTTCATTGGGACCTTGGGGGCTCCGTGATTGAACATTCACAATAAGTGCTTTTGAAACTTTAAGTACATTTCACTGATAATATGGACATTTACTCAGATATACTTTTGAGCTCGGCAGCCTGTTGCACCAGCCAGGTTCTCTCCTCAGTTAGGGCGCGAAGTCACACTCAACGATTTGTTGAAAGTTGTGTCGATGTTCGGTTGCACCACTGAGACGCAGCCAGCACTGGCAAACTGTTCTTAGTTAGTAGCTGTTAATTAGAACTTTATCTATTAGTGTTGTAGTCACGAACATACTAACCGAGACCCAGACAAGCAAGATCAGGGTCTGCCGAGACCGAGACAAGACCAATTTTTTTGACACTGCCGTGTTTCAATTAGGCATATTTTAGATTTGCAACTTCAATTTGTGCAATTTTAGGGTTAATGGATCATCCTTTTTCATCCTCCAAGTTATCCCAACTTCCAAATTGATGCACTATGAGAACCGCTATTTTATGAGGTCTTTACATCTACTTCGGGCTGCACAGATGTAAGAATCCTGTTGTAATTTCTGCCTATGCTGGAACTGTTTTTACATTTACTTAAAAGAGACACTTTGTCTCAAAGCAATGTGGGTTTGTGCACAGGAAGTGGGCGCCATAATGCTTCCTACACAGTAAAAATGGAGGCAGAAAAAATCAGTAAAACTTAGCAGCGCTGATCAAATAGGAACCAAGACTCTTTTTCTGAGTTTCCTATTTCTCGCCTAAAATGTTTTCAGAAACGTGTTTTAGCTCATTGTTTAGCTGCGATATTAGATCCGGCTGCCATCGTGTTGAACAGACGAGGTTTGCTCTGGTCATGGTGCAACATGACCAGAGCAAACCAATTCCAAAAGTATTTGTGTCTTTTTACTACAGAGCAGGCCTAGTTTTATGCGAGGATCCTCTTTAAATCAATGAAATACTTCTTTAAGTATTTTACATTGTGGTAAGTGTACTTTTGTTATCATTTTCGGTTTGTAAACAAGCTTGCCAGCAAATATGAAAGTAAAAACTAACCCCAGATTCAGTCTCGTTTGGCATTTTGCTTCATTTTCACTTCTGAACACAGAAAATAAGTAAATAAGGAAACAGGCAGAAGGCAGAGTCTCTGCAGAAAAATGCACTGCCACACACCGAGAGCAGGTCCGATGCGATGATTGAGAGAGATTATATCTGTATGAGTCGATACATTTTCTTTTTCCAGGAAAATCATGCATTGTGTACCTCTAACGACAGCAAAAATATATCAAAACACCCACTTACAAACACTCACAGAACTGCAGCATAATTCGAGACTCATTTATCCAGTCATATGCTCAGTTCTCCCCAAACGCGTGCATTTCACTGAACCATTGTTATTTTAAACACTTCTGCATACACGTAATGCACCTGAGTACACTCTTGCACTTGAGTTACTGCATGAGTTACTGTATGAGTTACTGCATGAGTTACTACGGTTTCTTCTGCTTACACATGGAAAAGATGTTCAGATGTTCATTGTGGAGGCATACGAGAAAAAAGTTTTCTTCGTGCATTCACGTCGCTACCCTTAGCCATCATTTTATTACAACAGACATGTCTTCATTTCCTATACATATCGTGTGTGTGTGTGTTTGTGTGTGTGTAGATGTACCAGCACGGCAGGGACCTCTGCGAGAGCCTGTGGGGCGACGCCTTCATGACGGTGGAGGATGAGCCAGAGGACGTGGGCGAGGCCGGAGATGTCGGAGCGGAGGGTGACGGCGGTCGCCCCTGCGGCTGCCTGACCCTCAGTCCCTCAGACAAGGACGTGATCGCCGCCCTCAGGGCCCAGCAGGACGACCCCGAGGAGCTGGACACCACCAAGACCGGCCTGCCTCAGTACCGGGCCCCGTGCCAGACCAAGCTGCCCCTGCAGGCCAGGAGCGGCAGGAAGGGGAACTCTGTGCTGCGTAAACGCTCCATCATCGTGGACGACGTGGAGGGGAGCGGGAGCGGCTTGTAGAGAGGAGCGATAGACGGCAACATATTTAGAGATTATTGTCTAGATCCTAATCTGTCTCTTGAAACAGAGTTGCTCCTCTGACTAACCGTACCACTCAGACCTAAACTGTCATTATCATCATATTCCACGTATAATCCCTGCGGTTTGAAATAATGATGTAGCTGCTGAGAGACGTCCAACTCTCCCAATAATAGTCATTTATTTGAACAACCTAAATAGCCAGAATTAAATAAACAGTAACTATTAACGATTTAAAGGTAAAAACCTGAAATATTCAAGGGCTCGGACTTTAATAATAAAAACGAGTGTTGATAAAGTCGAGTGTTTTTTCGGCAGATGCTTTTTACACCCGAGTTTGAATAGCCATCAATGCTATGTGCACTCGGTGTAAAAAGTGGCTATGTGCACCCAGCTCACAATCAGGTTCGTTTGTCACCTCCGTAATACACGCTAAGCATACGCGGGAGTGAAATATTGTTCTCCACAGGTCAGGGTGATGTTTAAAACATAAAAGACACGTTTAAAAACATGTAAACATGAAAAAACAATACAAAACACATGAAAAACATGTAAGAAATGTGTTTTGTACACCCGAGTGAAAATGGTCACGTGGCTTTTTTCACTCGTGTGTGAATAGTCAACACGTTTTCATCGCAAGTCGTCACTGAAAGCATGCGCCGAGAACCGACAGCGTTTTAAAAAACTCAGTAGAGTCAGCAGCACAAACGAAGCTCGGTAGTCCAACATTGTTGTTATTGTCATCCTCCTACTCACGCCCGACTATTTGTCTGAAATGTGCATGCGTGAAGTGCGACCGTGACGTCACCGATCTCACGGGATCATTACGTGGCGAAGGAGAAAATTACACTCTGGAACCCAGTCTCAAAAGTCTGCATTTTCAGGCCCCCAAAACGCTGTTTGAAAGGCCAAACTGCAACAAACGTTTAACATTTCACACAAAAACCGTCAATGGCCCCTCAGAAAAAGAGTTTTTTTCTCAAACTGCGATTTATTCGCTCTAACCCTAACCGCGTCTGACCTTGACGAGACCACATGACGAGCATTAACCAATCACAACGCACTGAAAGATCCATAAAAAAGGCGTCAAAGACGTGTGTAAATAGACAAATCGCCGCAGTGTGACTATCCTCACCCGGGTGCAAAAAGACACATTTCATTTGCTTTGTACGGCTCAGTAAACACATCATTGACACTTTGAGGCGTGTGAAATCTCACACAACGCAAAGTCCTGCAGCATTAGCACTCGTGCATGAGTCAAAACACGTCATCATTAACCAGAGGACTTCTCATGACTGTAAACATGATGCACCTGCACCGGTTCCCTGCTTCTCTTCTCAGTCATCTAGCTGACTTTAATCTGTGCATTAGTCGATTGTTAAAATGCAGATCTTTACTGTTGTGAAGCCGTATCGTGCAGTCTACATGTCAGAAGGGATACCGGAGCGAGCGATGATAATAATGAATGTAGCTTTCTAACAGATTACCGGCCTGAACGTGAGGGATCTGGTACGATAATGACAACTGAGAGGTAAATACCAGAGGGGAGGTTTAATATTCAGAATTCAGAGTAAATCTGCAGCATTTGTACCAGCAGAGGTTGTTCTGGTAGTTTGGTCACGTATATCACCAATGTACTGTGGATGTGTCTTTTATAATAACGTTGTGTGTTTCTAGAGCGAGGCGCTGTTAGATGTAAATGTTTTGTAAAAAATTGAAGCTAATTTGTCTGATTCATGGTAAGCTTGCAGAGAGATGGGTGTTTCTGTGCTTTACGTTCTCAATAAAGACGATATTTCTAAATGCCAACTTGAGCCTTTCTTTTTTCTTTCAGCTGAAGTCAAGCTCCTGTTTTATCTGTAAGTCCACAAAATATTTCATTTAAATTGATTAAATTAAATCCTTAACACCTGGGCATCTTTTTTTCCACAAGCAATTAAATTTTTTAGCAAAATAGTAGCATATTTGTCAATTTTTTATTTTTATTTTAATTATTTGTTTATGTTTTTATTATACTATATTTTCTTTAATTTATTCAGTGTTTGTTTTTTTATTTTTTTATTTTTTGGCCAGATTTTTCTTTTTTAAATTTTCAGGAAAAGTTAGTTTTGTTTTGTTTTTTACTAATATTCTTGTTAAGTTGCTCATTGCCTTATTTCCATATTTTCGACAGAAATCAAACCAATTTGCTCAAGTTTCAAATGGTTAGCTGAGACTTATTTAACTTTATTAATTATAGACTTTATTAGAATTAACACGGTTGAGCACAGCAGTGAATGTGTTAACCACACGACTTTTCAGACCCTCTTTGTGACCTAATTTCTAAAAACCAACTAACTACAAATTTAGCAACTTATTCAGACCTGCATATTTTAGATCTCTCTGTGCTGCAGCACAGCTGAATGAAATGATCAGCTCGTTATGAAGCTGCTTAATAAAGGATTCAGCTTTGCTGCAGTAGAGACCATGCATGCAGGACCAGTGATACTCGAGGAGAAGTTTGGGAAATGCTGGTTTAGGAAACATTAAGGCCCTACTAAAAACAGAAAAGTCTGTACTTTGCATTTTAAAAAACAATGCGTTTTTATGACAATGAAAACGGTTTAACTTTGTTATGACACACCACAGAGGAACATCGCAAACCCCCGCATAAACACAATCCTCCACCAACGATCCTCCAGCCGTGAGTACAAACAAACGAAAAAAACACAGCTCAATAGTTTCACAACAACACAACTGAAACTGTTTAAATCTGTGCTTTGTTGCCACCAAACAATACCAAATAATGCATAAAAAGGTTAAAATTTGTAAATACACTAAAAGTTGGCATGAACCAAGCCAGCCTTACTATGTTAAACCATACAAATCATTGTATTTCTATGTTTTAAGCGCAATTAAAGCGATTAATTACTGTTAAAATGACAAAAGACTAAAAAAAGACTAACAATACCCCCAACCTTTAACAGCAAGAACAGCAAGAGTTAAGATACATTTTATTTATTACTGCCAATGAATAATTTAAAAAATGTGGAGCTAAAAATGTATGACAATATAGGGTTAACAGGGGGTCCAGGCGTAATATTACAGGTGCACTGGCCCCCCCCCTGGCCCCCCGTAGAACCACCACTGCCTGTATAGGAAAGTTTGTGGACCCAAACAAAGTTTTGTAGAGCAGAAGATTTCTGCTTTTTTCTCCTTATCAGAGAAGGTGGATTTTAAAAAGCTGAATCCTTGTTCAGAAATGTTACTGTAATCCTTTCTTCAAACATCAAAACCCCCACTGAGCAGAGACACATACAGAGTTTCTGTCTGAACGATGCATCAGAAACCTCAAAGCTCTGCAAATAGAAACAACACCCTGCAGACACCTCGCTTCCTCTGTGATCTCTCTGCTGTCTGGACCGCGGCTGGTTGCACTGAAATTTACTTCTCTTTGTTTGTTCCCAAATGTGTTTTCATTTGTCCATCCGACATGAACAGCAGAGTTTAAGTCTAAAAACATGCATACTTTGACATTCTTGTTCAAAATCAACTAAATTTAGCTCCATACATCATCGTTTGATGTCAGCATCTCAAAACATGACTTTCACCTCTGATTATGGGAAGAGTCAGTATGCAGTTCTATATTTTAACACATCAGCAGATCGCTCTGCAATACGTTGCATTTATACGTTATTATAGTGGATACGTTAAGACTTATCATTTCTTCACGTTTTAACAACACTGAGGATAACGTGGTTAGGTTCAGGCACAAAAAACACTTTGTCATGGTTAGGAAAAGATCATGTTTTGGTTTGAAATACCTGCATTTGGTGGCAGAATTTCAGCTATAAATACAGCAATGTCTGTAAAGAAAAAAAACCTTTTTGTGGCACTATCCCAGCAGAAAACACAACCATTTCTCTGTGAAAAAATTTTCTTTTCTTTTTTTTTTTTTGGCACTGGTTTGTTTTGTAACACAGCGATGGCTCGGTGAAACAACATTTTTTGTGCCACTGTCTCAGCTGTGTTATCTCAGTAAAAATAATCACTTTTCCCGGCACTATCCTGGCACGAAAAGCAGCACTATTTGGTTTAAAATCAGCCTTTTTTGTGGCGCTGTGCTGGCAGAAAATACAGCATATCTATGTAAAGAGAAAAAATCTTCTGTGCCCATCCTGGGAGAAAACGCAGCGATGTCTCAGAAAAAAACAACCGCCTTTTGTGAGACCAATCCCACCTTGAAATGCAGTGTGACTCAAATAAAAGAAATACTGCTTTTCATGGCAATATCCCAAAAGAAAATGTAGCAATGAAACCAAACACTTTTTGCTGCACTGTACCACCTTGAAGCTAACAATAACTTGATGAAAAAAATCTTAAAATGTGGTAGTAAACAGTGATTTATTGATTAAAAACTGCTGTTTTTCATGGCACTTTTATGGCAGATTACATAGGGTGACTATAAAAAAAACAACATATTTCTGCAGCGATGTAGCTGCAGGTTGCAGCCACATTTGGTGACTGAAAAGCTGCTGAAAATGCAGCAATGATCTGTTAAAAACAGCTGGTTTAGTTGTTTTTTGGTCTTGAACGGTGGTCTGCAGCTTGTATTTCATATACCATCACCTCCAGCTCCCTAATTACAATCTATGCTATATATAAAACATATAAATGCAATGCATTCATAGTTTGCAGAATCATACAATGCCATTTTCTGCTGGCGACGACGCTGCAGATTTGCTGATGAAGCCTGACAGCGTGTTTCCTGTCCCGCTCAGACAGCTGT